>NW_011361127.1:13476-43908 GCF_000735185.1 Notothenia coriiceps
GGATTACGTTACAACCAGGGTGTATGTCAAATCATTCCGATGGACAAAACGGAAGGTCCTGTTAGACAGGAGACCAGAGTACTACAGGAGACCAGAGGTATACAGAGACCAGAGGGTATACAGGAGACCAGAGTACCAACCTTAACACAAACTGTGTATTTCAGGGGTGGACATAGGACTTACCCTGCGGTCTTACTGCAGAAGTAGAAGACGGACGGTCTCACGTGTTCAGTGTTCCCTTTTGTCTCCCTAGGATTGTTTAGTTATGTATGTCATATATATGGGTATGATTCAGGGACACAAATTGTTCATGTAAAACAAGTCTAAAGACATGAAATTCGGAGGAACACATTAGACTATATGAGGGACAGACTGGACTATTTTTTACAAAGTAAAGGACAATAGGCAAATTTTAATTTTCGGAGGATCGAAAAGTCACATTGTGACCGAATAATTTGTCTTTTTGTCCTAAGTGGTTATGAAATCCCAAAAATCCGATATATGATACCCAAAACAAAGTTATTTATGTATAAAATTTTCGGGTTGTTTTTAGTTTTCCAGTTTTATAATGAAGATTGAGCTGGGCTTTATGAGAAGTAACTCCATGTGTGTAGTGTCGGGGAACTCTTTCTGTTAGAGTAGAGCCGGGATTTAGTTGTAGTTAGTTGGATTCACTTCCCCTTATTCTTTTATTTTTTAGAATAAAACGAGTTACTTTACACATGTGAATAACTGACTATTATATTAATATATCATATTAAAAGAATTTTACTTAAGAATGAACCTCAGTACAAACTGTATTATGACAAGTTCTGCGCCGGATAGACAGGAGGGAGATAAGAGTTTTTGAAGTTTTCAAACAGTCTATCGTGTAGGTCGGACTTCTCAGGTCGACTCTCTCTTTGAACTTAACCCTCCCCGTCACAACAATACGCGAATTTTGGACGAAATAGTTTCTTTGTTTTTCATAGTGTCAGTACTTTTTAGTACTTTAGTAAAAAGTAAAAGATTACTCTACAAACTAAACATCAACACACGAAACGATTTTGCTACGTCTCTTTTGATCAGGTAACGTAAACCAAATGAAGTTCCGACGAATTAAACATTGAGAAATAAGTAGTCCCCACATTGTTTTTTGATTCAAATCAACGAAGCGATTAAGTTTTACATAACGGTCTCGTGACTTTTCCCTGGGTGTAATGAGGGACAAACCGTGATATGCACTCTTATGTGAAAACATATTGGTCCATGCTTGTTGGTCCCCAATCTGATGTAATAAGGTAAATCAATTGCAAAAAAAATAGGTGTTTCGGCTGAAATTTTATTCAATATGCACTTTATTTCTGCAGTATCATTCTTTGTGGGAATTATCGGTTAAACCTTGTTTGTTTGTATATAGATGAAAACGACTTCCTCCGGAATAGCGCTCTTACAAGCCGAAAAACGGGAGAGGTGAAAGGCTATATTGAGAACAACGGATTATTTAAGTCTTTTACACATATAGGAGTTACAAACCGTTCATATTTACAATATTATGTTATAAAAGTCTTTAACATCGATTATGTCAAAGTTAATCAATTAACTAGTCGAATCCAATCAGGTTTCATTTAGTGTGTTTTGTAAACTTATGAGTGGTAAATGATGTCTCAAAAACCTTGTACAAGCTTATCGTTCCGACTCCAGTTGAGAAAAGGTGTCATGCTGTTTGGACTAATGTATGCAATGAACCTGAACTACCCCCCTAAACTGAAGTGCATGTTCGAAGTGCTCCAGCAAATGTTAAAGAAGCTAGACGGCAACATGCTCTCTAAAAACAAACTGTTGGAGTGAGCTGTTACCATGGACCATTGTGCACTTTTACAGCATTTATACTGGACTTTCATCGATACAATTTGCACTTCCTTTGCTCATGCTTTTTGCTTGATTTGCATGTTTCAGAAATGTGGGTTTTTCCTGGGGTCATGTGTTTTCAGAATGTACTAATTGCGCTACTTAAAAATGTCACTTCTTGTTTTTATTTGAAATACTTTCTTTAGTGCATATGTGGTGAGAAACCAGGCCATTATTATACTTTCATGTATTTTTCCAAAGCAATGCCATTGCTTTTTTGCATTAAAGTGCCCTTTCATATTAGCAGGTTACTATTTAAATAATGGATTTGCAAGAACATTTCCTTTTTTCGGCTAGGTGTTGACATTTTCTGTTAATTGTTTACTATGAATGAGTTACAAAAATAAGCCTTTCTTTGCCATTTGGCCCAATAAACCTTTATTTTGGTCGGGAGAATAGTTTCCTTTAAACTTCTTTGCTGTGTTCTAACACAATAATGTATATGTACATGCATCACAAACATTTTCTATTTCTTCTATTTCTTTATTTTCATATCTGGATGTGTGGTGGTTGTTAATATTGTTTTATTTTTTGAGAAAAATACATGAATGTTGTTCAAAGAAATGTGTTTGTCTTTATTGACTATTTGTTTTAAAATGTTATGATAAACGCTGTAGATATAAGAGATTAGGATGCATCCTGTTGAAGAATGTACAAAATGCCTCTATTCACAAGAAATAAATAATCTTATGTACCCCTTGAGCACTAGGTAGATTAAACAGAAAACTATAGCATGTAGTTTATACAAAACATTCATGTGGCTTTAACAGGTACAAGTTAAATATACTGAGCATATTAAAAGCCTAAAATGAACATAAAAAAGTTATGTTGGTTAAACATAGGGTAAATGAATATACTTAATATCAAAGGAAATATTCAAATGAACATAACAATTTCATGTTTCTTTGACATAATATAGTTGTGTGTCTTTAACATAATGGAATAGTTTTGAGTACACATGATTTTAATATGGGCAACCGATGTCCATGTTAAAATCATTTGAATCCAACAGCCTTTTTTTTCAGTGTAGATCGTGGTTCCAATGGGAGGACACATTGAAAAGAGGCACTTTTGTTAACTCTGCCAGTGGCTTTTCTGTTTCGATAGTCCAAACCGAACAGAGATTTGTCAACAATCTCCCTTTACGAAGTCCATTATGGTCTTCCTGGTTTGCTGCTTCCTATAAGGTGCTTGATAGGGCGCTATTGGTTGTTGCCAATGTTCATGGCATTAAACCTGCGATAATATTAGCCATGTAGGTTTATATTGGAATATCAAGACAAGAAAAAAACTTAAAGACAGCTGCTCCTTAGTTAAGAAAAACCTTTGACCAAAAAGGTGGCAGAATAAGCTATAGCTCTTGTGATGTTATGATGACATTGTAAATGTGTTTACGACAGTGAAAGTAGCTTAAAAAGTCAAAAGGCCTGCATTAGTGTTGCGATCACAAAACAAACTGGCCTTTTAAAAGTCTCTGATCAAAAGTTTCTGAAAACCTTAGCAACAGTGCTTGTTCATGAGGCACTGTAACTTCCCATTCGCACAAAAGGCTAAAAGGTGCTCTTGTAGCTATACCTAATGAGAGGTAGTTACCCTTTAAAAAGCTTTTAATTAAAAGCTTAAGGTCACAGCAGGCAAAAGGCCATGATTAGTCATCTTCTTGAGCAGTTGTTAATACCTGAAATATAGGGAGCCTGGATCCAACATTTGGGAGATGTGACACTGTCTGGCTCTAGCCATCAACCAGTCAGTTATCTCTGCAGGGATGGATAATATCCATAGACTGTAATATCCCACAACTGCGGAAACAGAGGCTCAGCTCTGTGCTGCAGAGGTGTCAGGCTGTTGTGCTGCAGGAGGCGGTCAAACAAGGTAGCTGCTGAAGGATTAGAGAGTGACAGATACAATACTCTGTGCTTTCTTCACAAATTCAAAAAGTAAAATCGTTACTGCACAAATGTACTCTATATATGCAAACCTAATATTGTGACAGGAAACTTCTCTGATTTTGTAATAGAAAACTCCAAACCATGAGACCAAATCACTCCTTGTTACAGCCAGCACCTGGGAATATGTTCTCTTTGTGCTGGAGCACAGACTGCAGCAAAAGTTAATCAAGATTTTTTCATTTCATTTAATTGTTTATTTGAACAGGGACAATGCACACTAATGAACACTTAAGACAAATAATGCTTTAAGTGTAAATATGCCAGATTTTAGCTTTGAGCTCATTTCCATCCGTAGTCCCTGTCTAACATACACATATAAGAGCATACACAAGTATTTATGACATGGTAGTTCAATATAGCACCAACGACATATAAAGTGCAAGAGAAGATACAAGAGCTACATAAATTGCAAGAGGAGATACGCCTGTATTGAAGTGCAGTTAGCGGTGATTGCACGTCTGTTTGTTTCTCAACCATTCTTTGAGTTGACCTTTAAAACTATTGAGAGTGGGACAATCCCGTATCTCAGTTGGGAGGCTATTCCAGAATGGAGAGTACATTTTGTCCAAAAGTGGTCCGTCTGCGGTGGACTTCACAGTCTCTTCTGGTTTCTGACATAGTGCAGCGTCCAGTGTGTTTTCTATGGATGAATTCCCCTTAGAGAGGGGGGGCCAGTCCATGTAAACATTTTTTAAAAAAACACATACTTTTAAAAGACTTAAAATTGTCAAAACTCAAGAAATTGTGTTTTTCAAGGATGCTACAGTGGTGGTATGAATATGGCTTTCTGTCAAAACCTTGATAGCTCTCTTGTACAGCTGTTCTATTGGTTTCAGGTTTGTGGCACAGGCAAACGACCAGTTTGTAAAACAGTGTTCAATGTGGGATAGAATTATACAGTGGAGGTATGACTTTGCATACATTTAACCTTTTCAAAAAGACACAGGTAGCTGTCTCAGTGGAGTGGTGAGCACGAAAGCCAAACTGCATTGGTTGGAGTGGAGCGAAACCTTTGTCTAAATGTTTGGTGATTCGTTTTGATACCCATTTCTCAGCTATCTTAGAGACACAGCGGAGGATGCTGATTGGTCTGTAACTGGACATCATTGCCTTATCCCCAGATTTAAAAATCGTGTCACCGTGGCCACCTTCCAGGATGATGGGACTTCCCTCATGCTGATAGATTGATTCACTAGCATAGTAATTGGCTTTATTAGACTGTCGATATGTGTTTTTATAAAGTTGTTGTCTAAATCATATGCATCCTTAGAACCTCTTAACCCTAAGATTATATTTTTTACCTCAACCTCTGTGATTTCCCCCAGGTCAAAAACGGGGTGTGTATCCACAATAGGGCTAGGTGAGACCTCAGATGGCGGGAAGAGCTTTGTAATGTCCAAAGCACTAGTTAAGAAATACTAATTGAGAGAGCTGGCCAACACTGCAGGGTCTTTTATCAGGGCATCATTGATTTATAATTCTAGAACATTATTTTCCTGTTTGGTTTGTTTACCTAATAGTTTAGATAGATTGCTGCCACTGCGCCTGAACTGCCTGCCGCCATCTTGGAAATGCTGAAATAATAATTGAAAATGCTAATTAAATCACTGTATTTTGTTATGTCTGAAGTGAAAAACCTAATTTGCACAGTCTGCAATAGATATGGAATAGCCACGATATAGGAATACCAACGTGGCACAAAGGTAGAGAGGCTGAAGAAGAGTAGAGTTAATTCAAAATGCTGCAGCACAGCGAGGGCACATCAGTTGGGGAGGAAAATATGTGAAGATGCTGTCGTTTTTGTTTGGTTTCTTGTACCTCCTACCAGTCAGAAAGTCATACAAAATGATGAGACATGAATTCATGAACTTCACTCTGAGACGAATAACAGAATGACGTTCAAAGTTTCATCTTACAAAACCATGAAGGAGTGTGGTATATTCTGTTAGGTAGACTGTACATGCACTCACAAACACACACACAATAAAAACATGGTGATCTGAACTTTCAACCTTTACTATCTCCACTTCCTATCCACATTCTAGACTTATTTAGAAAGCATTATCCTTCATCCACCGTGCAACATGCATACAGTTTATCAGACTATAGTACACACAATCAGAAGAACATTTTATTTGTGAAGTGTGATAACAAAAACGTGCTAAGATAGAGAAGAGAGAAGACAAAAAATGCTGGTATTTTTTATACAGATGGAATATAAATGTGGCAAAACATCGCTTGGCGCCTTCTTTGTCTAACATGGAATGGAATAGAGTGGTACATTAATAAGTCGTACAACCCTGAAAAGACTAAGCAATTTATCACTTCTGATATAAGGTATGTGGTTAACACAAGCTTAAGAGATTTTCAAGTTTTGTTCTACAACATGAAATACGTCAATAAAGGCTCCACTTGTGAATATCCATAGCTTGTAAGAAAAGGCGGCTGCTAACAAGTGACTAAGTTAACTACAAGTCCCCCTTTAGCTTAGCAGTCGTGATGGGCAACCATGCGAAAGTGATGTAGATGGTTTATAGCCTAACATTAGGTTTTTTACTTCTGATGATTGAGTTTACCCTTCAAACGTCATAAAGTGGTAATAACATGTGAAGATTATCCTTCTAAACAAAACATCATAGTATCATAAATGTGTGTTGTCCACAAAGATTATTTTATGCGAAATCCAATGGGAAAATTGTATTGCTTTTTGTCGAGGGGGCCCTAACTTTCAGGTCTGCTTAAAAAAATACATCATCTCTGCAAACACACACTACAGCTACTATAACTTGTCTAAACAAACTGGATGAATCATGCGATTTTACACCCTGATGGAACTGTCTTTACAACATGCATGTTTCACTATCCATTGGAAGTCATTAGCCTGACATTCAGACCCCCCGCCTTGTTGCCACATTGAACATATGGCAAGAGATGACTGCAAGAGTCAAATCAAATACACTCACACTATCCAGTTCATATTTATCCAAACCACGAAATGTGTCATTAAAACGTATCCTCCCTGATACACCCAAACCTGAAAACACTCATAAAACAGAAGCTCACACACTCAGAGGCAGGGAGGCACACACTTCAAGAGCCCAGCTGTCTGTGTGAAGGATGGCTGGTGAGAGGTGGGTACGCTCACTAAAGGGTCTAATCAGGCAGCAACAGCTTCCTCCTTGTTGACTTTCTGGGTCTTTCATGCACACAAAACACACATTTTCCTATGCACAAAAAAACACAAGATACCTCCCCGCTATCACAGGGCGAGGTCCTGCTGCTAGGGAAATGCTATCATAGAAGAACTAAAATCAATGAAATTACTCACAGGAGATGACAGGGAGTATATGTGGGAGAGGAACAGAGTCGAGTGCAAAGAGTAGAGCAAAGGAAGGTGGAGACAGGATGGAAACATAAGTAGGAAGAGCAGGGGGATGGGATCTTAATCCCAAATGTGGCATCTTTTAAAGGGTAATAAACAGGCTTTCCAACAGCATTGTTAAAACAAATTAATAATCTACCAAATACAAATGTCCTTACTTTTTGGTGCTTAGTTTAGATAATGTTGACAGGGCACATTGTTTTTAAAACAACCACTTTACTTTGCGATGGGAGGAGGAACAGCAGTCTGTGGCAATTTGCCAAGTCAATTCTTTAAAATAATTGCATTGCTTACCGCACTGTAGAGCTTTATGTACTTTCAGGTCACAGTCAATGCTTTTCTCCAATAAACATATACAATCCAACAACTGAATCCAGAAATAAATGGTGAGGATAGCTCCACAACACAAAATATCTCAAACTGCAATAAGCACTGCCCTCGCAAGATAATAGATTCCTTATTTTCTGAGATTGTGTTTATCTTAGTATAATGGCATGTAGTGATATGCACCCCAAACAGGGATCATGGCTTTTGGGACAAAATGTTGATTGAATCTTCTTTGTTTATGGTCACTGCCTACATCACAGCTCCTTAATACCCAAAGGGTGCCTGTGTCATTCATCCCAGCAGATGGGCACAAGTACATGGAATATTTTCGATAACAAACCAGTGACGTCTAGACGCAGCACACTCTGCTCCGCCTAGGTTGTAAAATGTAAACAAACACACTTGTTCAGTGCCTTTTTATTTGGCATTAATCCTTAATTTAAGACTGAAAGCTTAACAGTTATGCCTGTAAAACACAAGCCTGCAAGGAACCCGTGTAGAAAGCTGCATATATAAAATTTAGAGTGCATCTGTTGCGTGACACGTGCAATTCGCTTGGGGTCTACACTCGGGCAATTGTGGTTTTGTATTTGTTCAATCAAAGCGTTACTTGCATACACACCTGGCAGAGATCTGCACTCTACTGAGAATTTCTAGTTGTGGCTGTAACTGGTTTAAGAAATTGACATGATTGAAAGTATTGGGCCAGACTTTTCTCTGACAGGCAGAAGAGTTATGTTTTGCTCGCGCTGCACACATTGTACTTCAGAGCACTTGTCCCAGAACGAACCCCCAGACCCTGCGTGGCTGTGGTTTCCACTGTAGGGGTGCTTATATAATTGTTTTTTATCACTGCTTGTTGGCTGACAATAGGCCTTTGTAAAATCAGGCATGTGTAGGAATTTTGATTGTGTCATACTTTTCCATCCACATGGACACATTTTTGTTTTGCTTTGTACCTTACACATTGCACCATGGCCATTATTTACTCAAATAAAGAGACCATGAATATAATCTACATTCTTAAATATGAATGGTTTGGAATGCTGGGCTTCTGCTGATTAAAATAAGTTTGGAGGCTGAAGCAATACATGTAACAGTTATCCTGCACAAAACCTATAGGGCGAAGGTAGTGAGTTCTTGAAAAAAAAGACCTAATATCAAAATTGAGGCTGGAGTTAACCATTTCCTTGAGCTATCATATTATGTTCTATGTCTATGAGCAGCGGATCACATTTATGAGCTTCAAGAACTGTGTACATCAATTTATTTTTACCAAAAGCAGAAGGCCACTTTGACCAACAATTTGTAAGCATTTAATGTATCAGAATCAGAATTAGAATAGGCAAGGCAAGGCAAGGCAAGTTTATTTATATAGCACCTTTCAACACAAGGCAATTCAAAGTACTTAGAATACCTTTAATAGTCCCACAGAGGGGAAATGTACATTGTTACAGCAGAAAAGAGCCACAGACAGCTTAATGTTACATATGTTACATGCATAAAAAAGTATTAAAGTAAAAAAAAAAGTTATAATATAATACAAATAAAAAGTTACATAATTTACTAAATACACATCCTGTAACATGTATTAGGATTTAGTAGCCAGGTATAGTTGCACAGTTATTAACGGCATATATATATATATATATATATATATATATATATATTGCACATATAGCACATATTGCACATAGTTGGTTGGTATTCAATGTATGTCATGTTCCTGAGCCCACCTGTACAACATCAGAGTTCTCAACACTGATCGTCGTAATAACCACAAAAACAAACACAAGTCAAGAAATAAACCCCCAAATACACAATCTATAAATATAAGGCACTCCAACTCAGCAAAAATCAGTTTTGTAGGTCTTATAGCTAATGCTGCTAAAACGGGTATTTCCTTTAATACCCGCTGTACTAATTGCATGCTGTTTGTGTTTCCCCCTCTCTTTCCTGATCCACCTGCCTGCTCCTGACGGTGCACGCTCCGCCTGTCCTGCTTCCTGCTGCCTCATCACTTCTGAGGCTGCAGTTCTTGGGATCCTGTCAACTGCACTTTGGTGCTAGAACTGATGGGAGAGGTGCGCTCTCTGCCGTTCTTAGCATCAGTCATCTGAGCAGTGCGCCTCAGGAAGGAAATCGATCTCCTGCCAAGCTCCGGAGAGAGTGAGGGGAGCAAGAGAGATACGGAGAAAGAGAGGGAAACACGTCCCCACACCTGCAGCGCTTCCCAGGTAGAAAACTGTGATAGATCTTCTGTCAGAGCTAAGAGAGTGTCAGTTTAACATTTTAACAGATTGGCCAAAATCAGAGAGTGTTTCATGATGTCTAATCAGCTAAAAGCCTAAGAGGAAGTACCTGATTATGCACAACAACTCCAACCCTAATTGAAGGCTGTAAGACCGCCGGACCACAACTCAAAACGCCAAGGATACATTATGTATGTATTTATTTGACATAGAAAGGAAAATAAAAAGTTGTTATGACCAATTAATCTGTCTTTTGCAAATATAAATGTATAAGTAAGGGGTTTTAAGCAACGAATAACTCACAGCAGGGTGGTGGTTTGCAACTGTTATGTGCAGTATCTATTTGCAGACCTTTCCACCAAACCAAGACGTTATTCTTAGTTCTGATTGATTTTAACAATTAGTAAAGTTATTCAGTTCACATGAAAGAAATGAGGAAGGGCAGCTTTTGTTGTAGAATATATTTTCTTCCCCTATTAAGGCTGTAACTATTGACCGAGTGCAAGGTGAAATATAACATATTTTGCTGTTGTACAATGTCACCGAATGTTGTATAAATCCCGGCTATAAACTATGAGCTTCACTAGATTACATTGCAACTTAAAGATCATTGTTATGATGAAAAAGTAGTGTACTATATAAATTAGGGTTAAGGTTCAAGTTCAAGGCTTTTATTGGTCATACGTACTCCTCCAACAGTGCAACACTATAACAAGAAAAGCAGAAAAGATTGTGCCAGTAAATACAAAAAGAAAAATAGTAAAATAGTGAAATAGTGCAATAAGAGTCTATACAAGTGATTGGAATATGATATATTAGATAAATAATTTCTAAGTAGCAGCCAGATGAATGTTAAGGATGTTGTTTCAAAGTTCAGGTGTTTAATAGTCTTATGGCCTGTGGGAGGAAACTGTCCCTGAGTCTGGTGGTTTTAGTCCAGATGCTGCGGTACCTCCTGCCAGACGGCAGCAGACTGAACAGTTTGTGGCTGGGGTGATGAGGGTCTTTTGTAATCCTAAGGGCTTTCTTCCTGAGCCGCTGGGAGTAAAGCTCCTAAATGGATGGCAGCTCAGTGATGTTCTCTGCAGTTTTCACCACCCTCTGTAAAGCCTTACGATTGAAAGTGGGGCAGCTGCCGCACCAGGCCGTGATGCAGCCAGTCAGGATACTCTCTATGGTGCACCTGTAGAAGTTGCAGAGTATCCTGGAGTCCATGTTGAACCTCCTCAGCCTGCGGAGGAAGAAGATTCTGTGGTTAGGGGTTAGGGTTAGGACATTCTCTGCCTGTATTACTGTCTTGTCCACAAGGCAATATGAAGGAACCAAACCCAAGTACCATGTATATTTTATTCACAACTCCTTTGATGTTATATCTTTTTGAGGCACACGCTAAATCCAACTCTCCCATTACTGTTGCCCTAAACTGTGACATCTATCCGGCCACCAACAAAATCCTTTATGCCGTGGTTGAAACTGAGCCAATATTTGCCCTACATTCTGTTTGTCATTTGCATTTTTATCCCGTTTTGCATTATATCCTGTCCCTGAGACTCAATGAAATCCATTTTATTTTTCCTTACTTGATGATTTGGATGCGGATGTTTTCTGTGTGTGTGTGCACGGTTGTGGGAAGCAGCAATTCTGAAAGCAGAAATGAAATAATACAAATGTAAATGCCTCGCCATCACTCGCTGGGTTTCCAAAGCGATACGCTGGCTGCTATCCAGCCGCGCCTCCGTTCCAAAATTCATATGACACAGTGTGTGCTGCGGGCGAGTGTTTGTACTGTGTGTCTATGCGTGTGCATGAACGCAATATTGAGTTTGAGTACTTTATACTTGTGTGAATGTCTACGCAAATGTGTATGAGAGCGAACTTTTGTAAGTAGGTATGATTACTAATGAGAGAATGTGGGAGTGAGGCCGTGTATGTGTGAGCATGAGGGGAGATGTTCACTGTGTGCTGTAACCTCTATTGTCAATGCAGCCTAAGATCCGCCTGTTAAGTGGAGCAGAAAAGGCATCTCTGCGTGTGACAGTCATTTTGCCTCTCTGCCTTTTATTGCTCAGCTGGAAAAGGCACACATAAAGACACACATATGATTCTACAAAAAAATGCCATCTAACTAAATGCACTTAGAGAAGTATGAACATCTTGAGAGACTTGACCTGAAAGGAAACATTATTTTTCAGACCTGCTCATTGCAGATTATTGTCATTATATTTTGACAAGATCTAAAAACTCTACAATTAGTATAAATGAGTTTGGGTACTTTTCCATAATAGTAGCAATAACTTCGGTTTCGAACAAAATTTACAAATAAGTGACAATATGTCCTTCGTAATCTTTTGTGATTCGTTTGCAAGTTATTGTTTTCAAGCAATATTCATGAGGGGGCACTGATGCATTTAGTAAGTTATAGAAACAGATCCATAGAACTTAGGAGGAGACTTGCAAGAAATACAATTGGAAGCATTTTGTTTTTGTCCCTAACAGGTCACGGTAGAGGCACAAAATACAAATAGGACCCGGAACATTTGTATAATATCACCGCCCCTTTAAACATATTTCAACAGCCATCTATCCTCTTTTATTGGGTTGCACATATTAATTAAGTTTACATATTTGAAATTCTAAATGGTGTGTCAATTTTAATTAATACACCTTGCCCAATCAATGTTTAAAATGTAAACAAAAGCCTCTAAGTGATAGATTTATCTTTCAGGCTTGTTCACTTTAATAGCCTACAGCAGTAAAAAAGCCTCAACAAAAACCATTACCATTCCATGTGTCATTTCTCAGTTTACAACATTCTATCAATTACACTCATTTCACACTGGTATTTATCAAATCCTACCAGAAAGAAGCAGAGGTAATGAAAATGAAATAATTGCTGGGTGACTGCTTGTCGTAATCTTCCCAAATGTGCGTTCTGAGATTCAGTTGATGTGTGGGATGTGTCAAAATCAGTGAGAGAAAATTATATTGGAAATATGAAATTGCAAGCTGCAAATTTGATGAAACGGGGCCCCAGCTGCTTCCCTACATGGCCAGTCTAGGCTTTCACAAATGAATTATTCTGGCAGTATGAGGCACTTTGTCACAAAACACTCATCCCCGAAAGATTGTTTCAGGAACATGGCACTGGTTTTAATTTACTCCAATGGCCTGCACAGTCTCCAGATATCAACTTAGAAGAGAAACTTTGGGAGCAAGTGGAAAAGGAGATTTACAGCGGAGAGACAAAGCTACACAATATGTGGGAAGTACATGAGCAAATATCAAAGAAACCATGGCAAAGTGGCCTTACCGGGTTTTCACTAATGAAGTGTGTGTACGTCCCAAGAAACGGCCTTACCCAAAAACTAAGTTGTTATTCTTGATCATGTAACAAAACTATAATAAAAGTTGAAAACCTAATTGAAAACTGATTGAAACGTTTTTCTAGAAGGCTACAGTATACGTTTTGAAGCGCAGCAAAAAAAGAAGTCTGTGATGTAAGAAAATAGATTTCATACATTGAAATGCCAGCTAATGTTTTCAGTCCCTGGCTTTGCTTGTGTGGAAACTCTAACTGTTTTGCTACTGATTTTTATAAGATAAAGCCTAAGCGCTTTTCCAAATGGAGTGTTTTGATTGCAATTATTATAAGGCCATTTTTTCCATGTTACTCTCCAAATATTGTGGCTGAGTGAACAGCACAGTCGAGTTGAAGTCAAATCTTTCCTTTCCGCTACAATGAAGCCTCTGTCAGTGGTCTTTTATAACTGCCAGAAATAAAAATCACATTTTCATTCTGAACTTTTACCAATATTTTAAACTGTCATTTATTTTCTTTCAGGAATGATTTCCATTCGTCAAATGTGGGGTGAATACAACCTTTTTCTTTGTGATTAAAAAGGCACTGCATCCTGTTTTGTGTAACACCTAGCTACGCTTTAGCTCTTTATAAAGAAAGCCAAAGCTGTCATATTGGTCTATGTGTTCATAGATTTCTCCACCTTTCAGT
This sequence comes from Notothenia coriiceps, assembly GCF_000735185.1. Lineage (NCBI taxonomy): Eukaryota > Metazoa > Chordata > Actinopteri > Perciformes > Nototheniidae > Notothenia > Notothenia coriiceps. The sequence goes on from NW_011361127.1 coordinate 27,286, forward strand.
CCATAAACCATATGAATGGCTTTGTTCAGCTCAAGGGCCTGTAGCCCTTTCCCTCATGTTCCAAGAGGAGGTTAACTATATTTAGTGTGAGAGGACAGTTTGCCACTTTGTAAGAGAGTTTGCCAGTTTCCCTTCTGAGCGGCTGATTCTCCATTGATGATAAGATTGCCTTTGGCCTGGTATATTACCCGGTTAAAGGGTTTGTGCATTTATACACTTGGTGTAACAGAATTGTGGAAGCAGGGGCAGTGGACTGTGCATAGCCAGCTTTCCATTTTTGGCGAGCTATTTTTGGTTTTTATTTCCGGCAATTTGTGCTGTGAAGGGGTTGTTGGCACTCTGAGGTCCCCTGTGATACACATGGGCTTCAAATCAGTAGCAGGTGACGTGATTGGCTGTTGTGAATTTAGAAAAACCCTATCAACATAAAGGAAAGTAATGTCGGAGGATTTGCCAAGGAACCTAATTATATTCGATCATAACTACATATTTCCAGTTTTTCTCTCCCATTAAGTCGAGGAAGACTTTTTTGACATCGAGGAAGACTTTTTTGATACAAATTAAGTGGATCATTTCTGGGAAATACACTGTTTGCTTAATAAGGTAAGGTACAATACAATTTACATAAATAGGATTCAGGTATACTAAAGGTTAGTATAGAGGTGGAAGAAGTACTCCGATTATTCGTAAATGTAGCATTGCTACAGTGTAAAAGCCCTGCATTCAAAATAGTACTTAAGTAAAGGTAAAATAGTATTAGCAAGTACCAAGCAGAGCACACCAGACTATAATTCTTATAATTTCCAATCCCGTTGTGGATAATATTTAATTCCACATCACAGTGGACGAGAAACTAGAGAGTCATAATATTATTTCACTCCCTCACTGTCTTCCACCATGTAATTATGTTCTTATTTCACAGCTCAATTATTCCTAGCTCATGTGCTTTGTTTCTCAGCTTACTTTGTGGCTAATGCTAAGCCTCACTTAGTCTTGCTCGCAGAGCTAGGTAGCTTTTGTCAAGAAACACCTCCTGAGCTTTAGGACTCTCCTGGGACCAACAGATTGACCTAGCGAGAGGCATTGGGGCTTATTTAAACTCCAAGTAATGGAGACATTATATTAGCGTCCAGCGCATCTTCTGAAAATGACATGGGCATAACCAAATTGTAATAAGGGTTATAACTGTCAACGTTTGCTTCCCCAGTTTAATGGAACGATGTCATCTCAAATCACAACAGAAAGGATTTTTGATATTCACCTGACAGATTAGGAGAAATGTAACACCCGTTTGACAGTTGATGTTGGAAAACGAGATTTACATTTGCCCTTTTGTGCGAAAAGCGTAGCCTTCTGATGGATATACTGTATATTTTTCTGAAGAGGAAGTATAACTTTTGTAGCTCTTTTCCCTTGTTTATCTTTCAAAAAGCAATCAGTTACCAAGTTTTGTAACATCAGCGCGCTGTGCTCTGCTCTCAGATTATGTGCAACTGGGTTACCTACTAGCAAGTATATTGCTTTACTTTAGGTTCAAAGAGCTTACAGGATAGTGCCACCATGGGGTGATGGTTCAAAACAGAGCAAACATTCAAGTGACAGGAAGGAGACATACAAAGTCGGTAAGTTTGAATCTATTCTGGCAGACAGACATCGGAACAGATAACTAACTCTGGGTGTGCAATATATGGACAAGACATAAAAGTGCTTATATTGACACTTAAAGGGTTTTATAGACGCAGCTGTCTTTGGCGATGGTCTTACCCCGACAGGGACAGAAAGCAAATGATCGGTATATGATAGACCACATAGTGGGAGAAAAGGAAAAAGAAAGGAAGGAAAATTAGCAGGGGGTATATTTAAAATAGACAGACAGGATGACTACAAAGACAAGCAAAGAGCATAGATTGAATTTGACTAATCAGAGTAGGGCAAAAGCGAGCTATGACAGACAGGTAGATGAATATTGACAGGATGACTTGAATGAGGCAGACATATTTATCGAATCATTAGAGAGAGGACAGGCTGACAAAAATCAGCACTCCTAATGAGGCCTCTGAAACACTTCTTTGTCCTTTCAAGACTGTCTAAAGTCACATCATCTACTATACATACATGTTTTTTCACACTTTCCACTACCACTCGCAAAGCTTTAAAAAAAGTCATGAACCCCACTCTGACACATACACAAACACACATACACACAGACACACCTGTTCCAATTGAGGCCCAACCCCGATGGCAGGATGCCAAGAACATTTGCGAATACAGAAAGAAGGCTAATTAACAGGTGTGTGTGTGTGTGTGTGTGTGTGTGTGTGTGTGTGTGTGTGTGTGTGTGTGTGTGTGTGTGTGTGTGTGTGTGTGTGTGTGTGTGTGTGTGTGTGTGTCTGTGTTTGAAAGAGTGTGTGTGTGTGTGTGTGTGTGTGTGTGTGTGTGTGTGTGTGTGTGTGTGTGTGTGTGTGTGTGTGTGTGTGTGTGTGTGTGTGTGTGTGTGTGGGTGTGGGTGTGCCAATTGAGTAATAAGCGGTGTGTGTGTGTGTGTGTGTGTGTGTGTGTGTGTGTGTGTGTGTGTGTGTGTGTGTGTGTGTGTGTGTGTGTGTGTGTGTGTGTGGACTAACAGCTCATGCGAAGAGTTAAGGCAATGCTAATTGTGTTGCCTTCACAGCATAGAGTTACATTTATATATTTTTTTAAAAGGAACGAATTTTTTCCTTTTGGACCGATTTCCAGCTCGAACGATCCCTAATCACAGGCTGCAAAATTACGTTATTTTGAACAGTTTGAAAAATATTGCGGGAAGCACAGCTCAGAGTGTTCATCTGGTAATACTCATTAACAATGGTGGGGAGAAAATGCAAATGAATAAATTGTTTAACTAGTTTGTCATTGATGTTTATATTTGACCTATTTTATAAATTCAAACAATATAAAACAAATCTACAACATGTTTTATTCAGCAGGATAATCTCGACATATTAACACAACTTCGTGATTTTTGAAGCGTGAATAAAAAGTTAACGTTTTTCTACAAACTAACTACATCATGGTTGCATGGCACCACCACTAGACTAAAGGCGACGCGTGTTGGTGTGATGAAGTTTAGTAGTTTATGTAGTCACTTGTTAGCAACTGCTGTTTTTATGACACATTAAAGCTTATGATGAGTGGACGAACAAAACGAAACGAAAGCATTTATTTTGTTGTAGAACAAATAGAACGTCTCCTTAGCTTGTGTTAACCACTGACCTAATTTCAGGCTTCTAAACACAAACAGGATAAAAAAAAAACATTGACTTCAGGACAAGATAACCGGAAGTGGCAAAATGCAATATCTTTTCCGGGTTTTAGGTTATTGCTGCACCACTTCATATTAAAGAGAATAAGTAAATTACTTCTTAAATGAGGTGAATAAGATTATGGAATCCAATGGAAACCAACATAAACTTAAAAATATGTTTCATGCGAGGAGAGAAAGAAAGCTACATATAGAGGATAGATGTCAAATGAATTGGGACAGTGACATGTCTTCCCAGTAGAGGGTAGAGAATGAGATAAACAAACAGAGTGAAAATGACAAGCCTGAATAAAGGAATCTGAAACATAATAAGAGAGTGCCAGAAAGCTGTAGAGCCGAATATAGAGAGAGCAATGACATCCTGGGCAAATATTTGTTGGCAATTTACTTGATACAGAGAAAAATGTATTTGGGATATGAGCAGGGACAACAATAAGAGAGCATTTGCCTTGTTTTGAGACATGGGTGATTAAAATCATTTGAGGACATACCCAAAATTACAGTGCTTTCTAAAAGGGGACTGCCACAGTAAAAAATATTAAAGCTATACTCCCTACTGTATGAATTTGGGTCAAGTTGTACGCCAAAGAATTAGTCTCAAAAGGTTTTCAAATGTGCCTTGATTTCAAATCTCTCATGACAGGCCTTCAGGTGAGAGGGCTGAGTCAATGATTAGGATTTGACGGCACTTATCTTAACAATTGATTTAATTTGCCCGGAGAACCCTTAAATGAATGCCAAACAACTCTAAAACACAACAAAAAATAAAAGATTTAAAAGTGGGTCAGTGGTTGTTTTGATGTATTGACTTTGCAGTTGCCAATGCAAACATGAAGTTCGATTTCGAACTGCCAGACAAAAACTTGGCTAATGTTTGATCAATAATTGTTAATAACAAAGTTCCTATTTTCTAGGAATGTTATATAATATATTGCTTTTTTCTTCTCTGTTCTAGCCTTTTCAATCCATCAGCTTTTATACTTTGGCAACACATGGATTTTTGTTCTCTGTCATTCCCTATCTTCAGACAGCATCCTTTCCATCCCCTATTACAAAATCAATTGAGCCTGAATGTTGATGTAGAAAAAAACCACAGCACCACATAAAACATGGTTTCACCCTACCATCAAACAGTCTTTTACACAGGCAGCTTTATTAACTTAAAATCAATTCAAGGGAAATACATTCCCTTGAGGACATGAGAAATGTGAACAATTTTACTGTACTGACCGCAGGAATTGAAAGTCCAAATGAGAGAGGGTACTTAAAAAAGACTCAGATTACAGGCCAATGTTTGGCCAGAATGGCTATCAGACCAAACTCGAGTATGAACATCCAAGTTTAGCTTGATGTTCGGCTAGGACTGTTGGAAGGTTAGGTACGTCAAACACTTGTTGAATACCACATTCAAGGATAATTTCTTCTTAGGAACACATTTTAATGAAAGCAGCAATAGATACTTTTTACAATTTTCTCTCTGTAGAAATATTGTAAATGTTGGAGTAAACAATTTAAGAAAATTATAGGCAATTTTTTCTTTTGGTTGTCACAAACCATTGGCTCTATATTCTGTTGATGACTTAGCGCAGTTGATTTTTTTTTATCAATAGGCACTTTTGCCACCTATGCATATACATGTATGTAACTATATCTGTTTAAAGGTCCGATGTCTTGGCCATTTCTACTGATCATAATTCAATTGTTGAGTTCTACTAGAATAGATTTAAATTGTTTAATTTTCCAAAATCACATTGGTTTTCTAATACAGCATCTCAGTATGTGTATTCACTCTTTGTCCTACACGGAGCTCCTGCCCCCCCTCCCTATGAGCCCACTGTGCTCTGATTGGTCAGCTCGCCCACTCTGTTCTAATTAGTCAACCACCATTACAGCTGAACATCAGTGTTTATGCTCGAGGAGCAGACAGTGTGAGGTGGATTACTGGTGTTGTTTCCTGGTTGCTGCGTGGGGTCTTAGTGTGTGTGTGCGGATTGGTCCATTTGGACCAATTGGTCCATTTCGACATAGTGACGCCAACCTGCCCCGGAAGAAAAAAATGGAAAAAGTAAAATTGTTGTTGTTACACTGTCCAATGGAGCACCCCAGGGCTATATTCTGAGACCCTTTCTATACACTGCCATTCTACCAATGACTGTGTTAGTTCCTCTTTTGTCACAAAACAACTGAAGTATTCTGACACACCCATGTTCGCGCTCCCCACAACACAGGGACTCAATCACAACCTACCAACAATACGCAGACAAAAGGCGCTTATCATCAACAACGCCCCCAAAGAAAATAAACACCCAACATTGCTACACTTCCATCCACTGACAGCCAGTAGAAACTTTCATCTATCTCTTCATCATTCTTGACAATAAACCAAGCTTTGATCTTCATAGCTCAGACAGTTATAATTGCTGCCAACAAAGACTTTTTGTTAGCAACAAACTTTGGGGCTCTGTCAGTCAAATCTCACCTCCTGTTTCTTCTATACCAAAGTATTAATGAACCTATTCTCCTGCACTGCGCCATCTGCTATTTCACCATGCTCACCCTAACTAATAGAAACAAGCTCCTGGAAACATTTCTTCTAAAATAATTGGTCCCCCCACTCCCATCTGCCAGCCTTGATTGATAGTGCCACCACTCGCAGAGCACTGACCATAGCACACGACCCCTGACATCCCCTCAACCCATTCTTCATCATTCTCCCTCCAGGAGGTAGATACAGGCAACCCATCTGCACACAAAACCCAGCTTTAGGAGGAGTTTTGTGCCAACAGCTATAACAGCTCTAAATAGCCTGGGCGCACTGTAAAATACTTTTATTGTTCTTATGTTCTTGTTTCGTTTATACCTTGTTGTGATTGTTATTTCTTTGGAGCATGACAACAAGAATAACTTTGTCTCAAACCAATCAGCACTCATAGTACCTTTCAAAGATTAACACCACCTAACTTAACTACTCTCAGTTGAAACACTGTGACTATATGAGAGATATTTGGAGAAAAACACAAGAATAAAAGGTGGACAACACAGAATATGAGCAATATACGCAGATGCAAGTTGAGAGAACGGCTTCAAGGAATCTGCGCCCTCAGCTAACAATGCAATTCAACCCTGCTGCATCAAAAAGTATCCAACGGTATTTCACAAACAGTGTTTTAAACGTCACAACAATAAAAGCCAAATTTGACCAAAATCAAATCTTGATTTTATACTTTAACTCGACCCAACTGCATCTTCACTTTGATTGTTTACAGACCTGAAGTAAGTTTTAAATCTCTGCAGGAACATTTCAATATCATATTGACATGACCTAAAAGCAGTGGTTGCCTTGAAGGCTGAAAAGATGACTTCATCAAACTCTAAAACAGCATGGGATGATTCGGAAAATTGTAAAGTATGGGTGACTTGTAGCTAATGGGCTAAAACAATGCTAAAACGTGAAAAAACATTGACAAGGTCCTTTTGAAGTCCGGAGTAAGAGCTCAGTAGGGCATAACCACATCACTTGTTCTCTACTTCCCGCAGTCTTACCTCAAGTACTATCATGAGTTAGTATGTATGCCCATGTATGTATGTGTGTGTGTGTGTGTGTGTGTGTGTGTGTGTGTGTGTGTGTGTGTGTGTGTTGCTTAGAGAGGGATTACACCTCCCTTTTCCTGAAGTGTGTTTATTACCTCCAGTCTTTGGACTGAAAAGAACAGGAAATGTTTTTCCTCCTACTCTCACCTTCACTCACAAACACACACACTCATATAGACACACAACAACAACAAAAAACACAGAGTACCTTAGTTACTCCCTTCCATGTTCTGCATGTGGACGCCCACACCCTCTCTGGGCACCAAACAAGGCTTAAGGAATTTATAAGAGATTGTTTTATTTTGGTTTCCTAATATATTTTCTGGATCACTGCATTATTGCCTTTGTGTAAAAGAGTGGGAATCGAAGCATAAGAAATACCTGAATCCTTTTTTCTGGGTACTACAACGGCTTCATTAAGTGATTTGAGTGACTGAGACATTGTTAGGAAGTTGAATGCAGACTCGCTCATTTCTACGTTAGAAAAAACTATGGGATTGCATGGGAGTATTCTATTCAGTACCAAGACTATGAATCTACAGTTTAATGAATGAATAGCCCACCACTGTTCTATATCACAATACGACTGTAGGGCTTCTCCTGGCTGATGTCTGGTTGCAGGAATGTAGGATGGATGACATAAGTATCAGGATAAACCATCAACGTTAGACATGGCTCCATCCTGTCATTACAGATCAAGAAATGTCCATTGACAGGCCAACCGCAGGACTCCAGTTGGAAGAATGTAAGCAGGCTCTGTTTTTACATCAATAATGTTTGGTTGCAGATTTTTCTAAATGTTAAAGTTATAGACAATTTTCCCCATATGTCAAACTTGTAATGTTTAAGATGCCAGCCATGTTATCTGTCCAGGGCATTTGTCATTCTTCTTGATGCTGTTTACATTTCTCGTGATGCAAATTCAAGGGAAATGTAAACAGCACCAAGTTTCAAAATGTGTGAACTATTCATATCTTAAACTGCACTGTAACTTTTTATTCATGTACTTTTTATTCATGTATTTTTTCTTTTAATGTTTCTTTTATTATCTTTTACTGTTTTTAAATGCCTTTGTCTGAATGTCTTTCATTTTTGTAAAGCACCTTGAATTGCCTTGTGTTGAAAGGTGCTATATAAATAAACTTGCCTTGCCTTGCCTTGCCTTGCCTTACAAAACAAACAAAAGCAAAGACAAAAACAAATACAAATGTCATAGCATAAAAAATATAAAAACATTAAACAACATTATACAACAACATAAGTATTGCCATATGATAAAAGCATGTGACTGAAGTGATGCTAATGTAGATTGTGGGATTTTTCATTAAGGGACTGGAAGAAACCTGCCGCCCCAACTCAGATGTTCAATCTGACCATTGATTGAAGCACATATAACAAGGTATGAGATTAATTAGAAACCGTATAGNGCTGTTTACATTTCTCGTGATGCAAATTCAAGGGAAATGTAAACAGCACCAAGTTTCAAAATGTGTGAACTATTCATATCTTAAACTGCACTGTAACTTTTTATTCATGTACTTTTTATTCATGTATTTTTTCTTTTATTATCTTTTTTTTAAAATGCCTTTGTCTGAATGTCTTTCATTTTTGTAAAGCACCTTGAATTGCCTTGTGTTGAAAGGTGCTATATAAATGAACTTGCCTTGCCTTGTCAATTCCCCTGACTTCTTATGTGACACAGAAAATAACCCAAAATCATTTTAGAAACAATAACCAATCAATAGCTTCCCCTTGTTTGGATTTCACTGGGTTTACTGCTTGATTCCTTCTGTTCAGCACAGTTTTGGTCAGGCCTGTGGCAACTGCTTCCCAACAGTGATTAAAATCCCATTTCCAACAAAAATCATTTTTTTTACCTTTCACCTCACCTCTGTGTTCAGTTCCATTATCACGGAATCTGGGGAGTCTCTGTGATGTGTCTGACATCTCAGTAAGTAATGAAGACATTTGCAGCTCTGATCAAGGCACGCTGGCTTTCAAGCCGTTATGAGGGGGGTTATTTGTTGGCATAGTTCACCTGTGACTGCTACCTTCCAGCTGAGTGCTAAATGGATTGGAGACCAGTTATCGCCATTTGATTTCAACACACTCTTCTCTTCCGAGGGACCACACCCAAGGCCGGATTAACCATATGGGCAACCTGGGCAAGTGCCCAAGGGCCCTTGAGCAAAGAGGGCCCTCAGTGACAAGATGAAAAAAAAAATATATATTATTTTAATTTTATTTATTTTTCGGGCACAACCTCACTCATCATACATCGTTTTAAATGACACTCACTCTTCACCATAAATAACACAGCTTTTCTATAGGGTCAAATTAATATATTTTCTAAACCGTCTCTGTACTGTAGGTCTCACTCAAGCCCCCAGGATGTGCACCGGACTCTGATGAGAATATGTGTTGTGGCCAAACGGCAGTACTACACCTCCGTTAGGTTGCTGGGCCCGGAAACACTTTTTCCCATTGACTTACATTGGGAAAGAGAGGTCTGTAAATCGTTGGATAATTTTTTTTTAAACTACCCAGTATGAACGTTTGTATAGCCCTTATTAAAAACATTCGGTCCTCAAGTTGTAAAATGTGCTAATAACATTATTCTGAGAGTTATTTTCCTCAGCATTAGTCCGGCACGTTCGTAACTAATAAAACTCCTAGTGTACTTGTACAGCCAGCCAGTCATATTTTGGCATTAATTGGGGTGCTGCTCTGAGGTTTTGAGTGATATTACCTAGGTATTCCTGAGCCATACACTGTCTTGGGATCTTATCCATTGTATCTTTGTCAGATTTTTTACTAAAAGGGCAAAAGGCTAGACCTTCTTTGGTTGAACTATGTGGCTGCGTCCCTGTTTTTGGCAAATAGGTGTGCGATTTGACATGCCAGATTGACTGAAAATTCAAAATATTGGTCATGTTGGTATGATTGGGTAGGTGTGGTGTTACTTGTTGGTACGTGGGTTGGGGGGGGGGCATGAGCGCTCAGTTCCCAGGGGCTCCTGGAGGTACTAATCCGGCCTTGACCACACCACAAGAGAGCACATCCCTTTTGTTACTGTGAGTTGAATTGCTTACAATAATAAATTCTTGTTAAATGCTTGGAACATTAGGAAAGATGAAAGCAATGCTAGATAATTCCCGCTGGTTCTTCCACAGATAGAGCAAGCCGTCAACACTGACAGGGTCAGAGGATGAGGAAGAATAAGGTATTTGTAAGGCTCAGTAATCAATAGTACAAATAGTCCAACAGTGATGGTGCTGCACAGCTCTTCTGAACAGATTTTGTGCACAAAGTCACAGTCACATCCGTTACAACAGTTCTCTTTCTAATGTGTCAGAGAGGTGATAATTATGAGCTGGAGACTATGAAAGATTAAAATACAGAAAAAAAGCAGAAGATGGAGGAATACAATGCCTGAGAGCAAGAGCAAGAGTATGAATAATAAATAAACGATCAGGCTCTGTTCGCTCAATGCAGGTCTGGATCTGAATTGGTTAAGCTCTCTTCTCCTGATGAAGAATCGAGTGACTGTCATCTCTAATGACACGCAAACACGCTGACTCTATTCACATCAGTCATGAATTTAACATGGTCAATTTGGATGGCGTGGACTGCTTGCCAATGATTCACTCATGACTGAATTACTCATGAGAGTACTGAGGCTGTAGCTGTGGATTTATCCTTTTTTTCTATATTAAAACAGCCTGGGGTTTACACAATGTCTCTTGACACACTCACCCTTGGAAATGAAGATGATGTCCCTTCTTCGTGCTTCTGCTTGCGTAAACCAGTGCTCTTCATCCTATAACAAAGGGCTTTGTCCGATCATTGTTGGGTGGCAGAGACACGTAAAGGCCTGAGGAGAAACAACAGAAGTGTGAGCTGGCTGCTGTCTGGTAAACACGGCCTGTAGGAAGTCATTATTAGATCTGACAGCTAACCAGAACCTTATCCAACAAGCTGGAAGCCATGCAAAACATTACGTTGTCTTGCAAAGATACCCTTTAAATAGGTGTCTCTAATCTGACTCACCTTCATGCCATTGTCCATTATGTAAATTATTGCAGATAAACAGAAGAAAAAAAGCTATATAACATTTTGTATTGTATCCTCTCTAACTTATAACCAAAATGGTGCTGGTGGCTGAAACACTCAGTAATTATTTAGAGCAGTTTAGTTATTCATATAGATGTGTATTGCACTGTATACATGTCAGTTTTAGTGCACACCAGTGGCCACTTTATTAGGGAAAACATGTGCAAACTAGTACAAATGTTCAGTACTAAAACCTTCTATAATTATGTGTACAGTTCAGGTTTTGAAGTCATATTGGTGGTGTTTATTCAGACTGCATTTTATTAAGAGGTTTAATAATCTGCCGGGCTCACATAAGCCTTAACATAAGAAACACCAACTTTATAAACTAAATTATTTTGCATGTGACCTAACAAAGTTGCCAATGAGCGTAAACCCCAACTTGTCTGTTTCCTCACTCAATAGATGGCGTAAAGCTTCTCTGTGACTGAGTTGAGACGTTACAGTTCAACAATGGCTTCCCTAATCACTTTTGCACTCTTCCCCTCTACTCCCTTTGCCATATCTCATCTCCCAGGAACTCCCTGATGCATACTAAAGCCAAACTGTCGAAAATAATTCTCCAAAACAATGCTGAGTTGGGAGTAAGAAGCCAGAGAGAGAGTCTGCCAAACTGCCAAATGCTCAACACATGATGGCAACAAGAATTATTATGGGCAAACTGTGCCAAAGACAATCTCTCACAAACATACCCCTTCAATATTCATATTCATGAAGTGGCACCAGATCATCAACCTGCCATCACTTTCTACAATCACAGCCCATATGGAGATGGCGGCTTTACAAGTAGCGTGCACATGATTCAGTTTTATATGCAGAATCAAACTTGGTGTTATTGTCTCATGTTTCCCTCATTTAGCTCTGCAAGACATACCAGGAATCATAGAGGACAGGATCTACTTTGCCTGAGCAGGAACTCTACTTATATCATGAGGCAGGCTGATGTTATGCATACAACTACAATATCCAATCGGCTAAGCTTCTCTTGTTGCTTAGTTTCCCCGCTGCGATACATTGTCAAGGGAAGCAGAAAACATTGAATTCTGTATAAGAAAGAGCTATTTCATAGAAGTTCATGTCCTCTAATGTCCTGGCCAAACACTTTTGAAGTAGAAACACATATTAGAAAAATATTTGGTCGTTTGCTTCAAGTAAAACTTGATAGATAGCCATACAATTTGGTTCAGAACAGGATGAATTGTGAAAAACATCAGAGAACCTTCAGCATTTTACAAAGATCATTCTTGTACTCCCAGGGTCTGTATTGTAAGATATTGGAAATGCCTATCTTTGATGTCAGTCGAATGTCAGTTGCCACTTTGAGAGCAATCTTGTGCAAATGGCTGCAAAGCATAAGCAATCACAAGGGAACAACAGTAGGCTTTTCCCAACAAAACATGTTTTTTTGTCACACCAGTTTTTGAAATGCTTGTCCGGGAGCCAGAAACAAACAAACAATATCGTGCCAAAACAGAAAGCACATTCTTTTTCTCTTTTGCCGCTGTCATTTTCCCCAATCTCCCGTGAAGTGTGAATTTAAATTAATAAAAATGTTTGGCTTTGACGAGCACATTCATATGAAAATAGAGTCATTTATCAGTCTTTATTATGTGTGTCTGTCTCCATTCAAATACCTCTATAATCCACCATTCCTTAATCCATCTGTCAATCAGAACACCATTCATCCTACCATTCTCAGTTCACATTTACATATATACATCCAATTTAACGAAACCCAAACCTTGAATCACTTCGACTTGTCTCCTATTAATTTACCCTTCTTCCTATGCATTCGTGTCCTCACACTGCAAGGACAGATTTCCGAAATGCAGCACTGATTTCCTCTTCCTCTAGTTTTGAGAATGGCTGTACAGAAGTGAAAGCGGCCCAATCAAAGCGCATCGCCCGTGGCACTTGTGTATCGGCAATCCAAAAGCAACTCTTTCCATCATCAGCCTGATTCATAGCCAAGAAATGTCTACTGGAAGTTCTCTCAATCAATCTCTTCTTTCATGTCTTTTTTAAAACTGCAAGTACACGTTGGTGTGTTTCTGCACGTCGGTGTGCGAAGAAGAGAGAGTGACAGAGATTCATTGCTGATCTACTTGTAATACACTGTCAACCCCTTTCACAGGCCAAGACTTTTGCTCCACTGCGACTGGATATCACACGCTTCCATTTGCGTGCACACACAGACACACATACTCCTAGAATATTACTCGCAGGTGCAGAATCCCTCGGAGAGAGGAGCCATCGTAAATCAGGCCCGATTGAGATGTAAAACCGATGTTCTCCCTCTTTTACAACCCGGAGTAATTGAAATGCAACACGGCTGAGTTTGTATGTTTTTCTAAGAGACTCAGGAAGTGTAAAAAAGCCTCATTTTGAGAATCGGTAAATCTTTTTTTAGGATTTACTCAAAGAGTTTCACGATCATCCATGTGCTGAGGAAGTTCTATTTAAGTTTCAATGATGTTCAGCTGACGGAGATGTTTGACATTGTTACGCTCATTTAATTTAACACTGCGGGAAAAATCATTTAAAATGCTGGGAGCGAGTTAATTGTCTTGCAAAAGCAAAGGTCATGCTGTGTGCTTTTACATTCAGTCTTATAAAGTTTGAGTGGGTGTAAACGTTTTTTTCTATTATTAATTTACGGATTTATAATCAATTTATTGCAACAGCATCCGCTGAGGACTTCACAGATACCTCATTCACACCAACGCAACTCCGGTTCAAGCTCCGTGCTAGAGCTTTTCAGGTTCAGAACCGGTTCTTTGGTTTAGCTCCGGCTCTTTTCACACTGCCCAGAGTCCGACTGGTGCTGCGTCATTGCATCATCGTTTGCGTCATGACGTAACCGTTTGCGTGACTTCTTCATAAAGCCAAACCTCGCGGAAACCCCTCACAGCTGACAACAACAACAATTGCACTCCAGCTTCCTCTGTACCTCTTCAGAAGACCAGATTCCCAGTAGGTAGCTGGTCTCTTCAGTGGACCACTGCTGCTTGTTAAGTTTCTCCATCGTTGTGTACAACTGGATAAAACGTCGGCTTTTTGTTGTTGTTCAGGAGTTGATCTGCCCCTGCCCCTGCCCCCGCCTCGACGTAAGCGTGACGTATGTGGTGCTTTTGCTCTAGCCGGACAATTTTTTGGTGCTTGAAACGAACCGGATTCCGGAGCTAAGAGGCTAAGAGGCTGCTCCGCTGCGGTGTGAAGAGGAAAACCCGGTGCTTTTCAATCTCCAGCTCCGAACCGGCCCTGAAACACTGTTGGTGTGAATGAGGTATGTGATCTTTTCTTTTTTATGTGTAAGCTGTTGTTCCGATGAAAGCATGCCAGTCTGGTGGAATCACCCTTACCTCAATGTTATAAAATTCATCATGTGTTTTTGTTTTTCAAAGGAAATAAGAGGTTGGATTTTTTTTTGAGTTTGATCACCTTTTTAACAATCATTTTGTTATTATGCATTGTTTTGCATTGCTGTAGTGTTCTTAAAAGTTTCAGTCAAAACAATTCCTAAGAGTGTTATTATGCGAATAAACATATGTTTTAGATAGTTGATAAGTGAATAATGTGTGTGTGTGTGTGTGTGTGTGTGTGTGTGTGTGTGTGTGTGTGTGTGTGTGTGTGTGTGTGTGTTCGGTGTGTTCGGTGTGTTTGGTTTTCCATTTCTTTAAGGAATAATCTCAGTTCTATGTCTAGGCATTTTGAAAGTATGATTCAACTATAAATTACTCCACAAATGCTCTAGAATGTGTGTTGATGTGTGTGCTTACATTTTTACAACAAACACACGTCCTTGTTCACATGTCTTAGCACACATGTGACGGCACATGTCCACATGTGCTCAAAGGTGTGTTTGTGTGAACATAAATCATAGCAGCACAGGAGATATGGATGGTTGCGTTCTTTCTTCACAGTTCTGAACCCCAACCCTCACTCAGATTACACATTTTAACTGTCTGACCAACTTTCCCAGTCACCCTGCGATAGTTTTACTGTAGGCCCTTGCCTAATCAAAGGACATAGGACTTGTATTACATGACTTGTGATACTCTTACAGGAGTTGAAAGCTGTGGGAAGAATGCCTCAGACACAGTCCGATATAGAGACATGTAAGTAAGATATGCTCTTTTTCAAGTCCCTCAAGCTCCGCCAAGGAGGTCCTGTTTTCTGGCTCCGTTTGTCTCTCTATTTTTCATGAAACTTGGTGGAAGCATTGGCCAGGCAAGAATCCATTAAAAAAAATTATCTGAACCACAGGGCGGATACACCAATTATTTTTTCCCTTTCAATAACATTGTAGTTTACAGTTGTGGGTGAACATTTCACTGTTCTGTTTTGCCATAGGCTTTATTTTCAAACCAACTTTTTTGTAATACTCATGTTGATGAGACTAGCTTATTGCTCAATCAGATTGCCCTAATAAAGACGACATGTTTTTGTTTTGCAGCCACTTGCTAACGTCAAATAATAGACCCTCTACCAGGAATTGAGATTATTGCCAATACAATTGTGTAGTTGTGTAGAAGTCATTGAGAAAATGACCCTATTCTAAGTTGGTGTAAAACCTCTTAAAAACATTTTCCTCATAAAACTGTCTTGCTCAGTGTTGGTGTGTACTTTGTTCCACTTCTGTCACTTTTGGCTAAGATCGTGCAATAGGTTAGGGTGCTTTACATTTCTTGGAAATCAGGCTGAACCTCTTTTCTCCATCCCCTTAATGTCTTTCTTCCTACCCCCTTAGCCTACTTATCCCTCTAGTATCGTCATCTCATCCTCCCTTCCCACTGTTTGCATCCTTCCCCTCTTTTGTCCTCCTGCGTGATCTGTTGCTCCTCAGGGCGAAGTTTTGGGGCAGATTGATGGTGTCCAAACCTCTCTGGTCAGCGAGGCTCTGTTCCTACTTACATTTCTTCCCTTCTCCCCCACTTCCTCTGTGCATTAATTGATATGACATACGTCCTTTCCTCATTATTCATACTTCCCTACTGTCCTGAACTCAATCAGTGCCTCCCATCTTCTTCTCTTCATAAATGGAGGGGCCGTCCATCTCTTCTTCTTCTTGTCCCTGCATTCTTCCTCCTCCCTCCCTCTGTTCAGCCATGTCTCCCTCCTCCTTGCCTCTGCCCCTAGACAGATTAATAGACTTCCTGTCCTACAGAAAATCCTACATAGACCTGTCCTTCCCTTGACAACAATAAACAAAGCACTCTTTTTCTCACTTTCGCTATCCCTCGCTTACACCCAGTGGCCTGTGCTTCCTCTGGGCAAACTATACAATACTTTTGCTCTCATTTCCCTCTGTTAAGAAATGTCACTATTTCCACACTCTTGTTTTCTTTTTTTCTCTATTTTCAACACACATACCAATGGCAAATCTCTCAGATGTAGGGTTGCAAAATTCCGGGAATTTTCAAAGATGGAAACTTTCCACGGGAATTAACGGGAATTAATGGGAATAAACTGGGAATTTTCAAAATTGAAGGTTGGCTCTTCATAGGGAACTTAAATATAGTTGGGGAAAGTATATTTTAGCATAATCTTGACTAAAACAAACAGATGCCATTCAAGTACACTTGAATATCCATGTGTGTGTGTGGTTTTCCATTTCTTTA
>NW_011361127.1:43948-56293 GCF_000735185.1 Notothenia coriiceps
TAGCCCACTGCTTACTGCATGGCGATTGAGACCACACAAAGGTTCGCAACAGGCTCACAAATGTGAGAGTGGAAAAACTGGTTGGCATTCGGGCAAACCAAAGGCTCTCTGAGCCTGACACAGAGCCATCCTCAACAAGGCTGGACAGTGACACTGAAGAGGAAGACTCAGAGTTGGATGTTGATGAGGCCCAGGAAGAGCCCATGGACTGAAAGGCTTTAGCAAAAATGCAGAGGATTGAATTGGACTTTGTGGGGATCTTTGGATGGGGTGTGCATTTTTGTTCATTTTTTATTAATGAGTGGGGTTGGGGGGGATGAGTAACATTTAACTCAACATTCCTGTTTTCGTTCTTTAATGAAACAAATAATAATTATTTCCAAAATTCCCCAGCTTAACTTCCCATGGAAGCTTTCCGGACACTTTTCGGAAATTTACCGGAAACTTTCCGCCCCTTTGCAACCCTACTCAGATGTCATTTGGTTGTAAAAATTGTTAAATGTGGCCTTATTAGATATAGTAACAAGATATGTGTTCAGATTAAAATACATGTTTACCACCTTCCATGATGTGGCAGCCACAGGTTGTTTGAACATATAAGACAACAAAACTTGAAATATAATATATTATATTATATGAATACCGAAGTCGTGTTGGGACTGTTTTGCATTCCCTTGCAGTGCCTTCTGAGTTTCCTCAGTTATGTTTTTTTCTATAGTTTCCTATTCATATTTTGCATTTGCCTTTAAATACAGCTAATGTTTTAAGCAAACGTTCTTGAGAGTATGTTTGTTTCTGCTAATTAAAAATCGTTATGGCATCATAAAGTGGCCAAAATCTAATCAGCTCATTTTCAGACTGGTTTTTATATAAATTGATCAGGACAAAAAGTGAGCGAATATCTTTTTCTGAAACTTTCAGAATCTCTTTACACAGAGTGGAACATGTTTATACAATTCATGAAAAAGTAGATTTTGCATAATAGGTGACCTTTAAATTGTTTGTATGCCTCATGGTAGACAATTTTTTACCATTGCTTTTAGGTTAACCTGCTGCTGTTTTGCTTAGAGCTGTTTTGCTTAGTGCTGTTTGCTAACTATATTTTGGTTGATTTCTTTTTTTGTTTATACTTTGATTAGTTTGTTTTGCATTTGTCTTGCTTTATACTCTGCCCCTCAGTTAACAAACCTGTGTCCGGGTTTCTTGTCTTTTGGTGTCTATGTCCTGGGGTGTAAGCCCCCTGGTGGCATTGTTGGTCCTTTGTCCGCTTCTTAAAATCCAATTTAGTATAATATAATATTAACATTTACCAACACACCACCCCGCCACACTAACCTTGCTTTGCCTTGGGGATGAAAAGACAAAATGGTGTGTTTTTTTTGTAATCAGTTTATGCAAGAATACACATACACGTAACAGTATTAGCATAATGGCTAGTCTTCTGTGAAAGATGCACACCAAGCGAGCTCTATGGAAGTCAGCTGAAGATTTCCCTAGGCCCCTTGTGGGCTTCACGTGCTGTGGATTTAAGAAGAACTCACAAACTTCTTAGGCACACACTTGTTTAGTCCTCCAGTCTGCAAGTGTGTCCTAGTCCTCACATTTGGATTCTTGTTTTCTACATGTCATCAAAGTATACACACTTTCTACAAACATATACAGTTGTGGTGCAAAAAACGTGGAAATACCATAAACACTGCAGAATGAAGAGTCAACAAGTGAAAGAGAAGAAGCAGGTGACCGTAGAGAGAGCAAAGGGAAGGGGATGTTGAGACCAATACCACTGGTCCAGAAGACGAAGTGATGAAGAAAAATAGGAAGAGACGGTTGGTGGAAGAGCAGGGTTGCAGCTGGGTCAGTCTGTCTGCTGTCCCCACAGGCTTACGTGACTTACCAGCGCTGCAAGTTAAGGAAAGTTCAAGGTTGGATTGGCTTGTACTTTAACATAGAGGTAAAATGGTACTCTGTCAGCATGTGAGTTGAAACAATTGTCTGACAGTAAAGGATGAGGCAAGTCAAGTATGTATGTTTCTAATGCTATGAAAGTGCCTTTAACAAAATAACTGAGGGCCAGTTGAGTTTCACACAGCATTAGGATTCTTTAAGATCAAAACAGAAACATATTTGTGTTTTAATGTGTAACTGTATGTTGGCTGTTTGCTAAATGCAACTTGCTGCCATATTTCATAAAAGGATAACAGTAAATTGCTCTGGTTTTTGTACTGTAAAAAATCTCTGGAACATTAGGCTAAAGAAACATTTTAAATGGACTGAACCTGAACTAGTGTTTGTTCCAATTTGTGAGATGATACAAGAAAGACGCCCCATTATTTAAACATGTTCTTCTATTCTGTGTCAACGACCATAAATGAGTTGATAGAACTCAATGTTGGTCTAACAAAGGTCATCAAAGTTCAGCATACAGAATCTGTCTGCAGTGAGAATATGAAATTAGTGCCACATTACTCTTTGGTTGCTTAAGGGGTAAACCTCTACATTGTTTATTCTGATTCCCTGGATAAATTCATCAACAACAAAAAGATGTGTGTACCTGTGAAAAGTATAGTAGAAATGTAATATGAATATCTGCTGTAGGCTATTGCTCCCTTTTTTCTCTTATTTTTCTTACAGATTATATTTGTATTGCAAATATACATGGGGAGGCATGCTTGGTTAAAAGCTGAATGATGGACGACGACTGTCTTTCTAATACACATTGGGTGTGCTTGTTTCTGTATGTGGTTAATAAGATTATATGCAGAATTCATGTGTTATTCGTAAATCTAATTGTGTGTGTGTTTGTGTGTGTTTGAACAGATTTGTAATTTTACCAGAATCTAAAACAAAAGAGAAAATTATGTTTGCATCATTTTACATTCAGATTCACATTTTTATAATTAACAGGCCGCATGTGAAAACATTGATTAACAATAGCACTTAGCTTTCTTGGCAGGCGCTCATCACATGTAAGTGTTTTGAACACGAAAAATAAAATCAACAGTTCAGCATGCAGCATGATTTTAGTTTTTTTTGTTTGGCTGAACAACTGATGTTTCTCAGCCTTTAAATAGTCCTCTTCTCCCAAATTGCTACTTTTGACTATAGGGATGACACACAATATATCTTGGTGGCATCCAATCTTGGCGAGTAAGTGAACGTCCTGTTTAAGTCTTGCTGAGTGAAGAGTGAACTTCGAACAGCTTTACAAGAACTGCAGAGGGTCTTTACCTCTGTGAATGGGGGGGTCAACCGCTGCTGCTCATTAAGCTTATTGCTCTGAGAGCACGGTAATGACTGAGGGCAACTCAGCGAGTGGATCAACATGTTGATCAGCTCCTCTCAGCTGGTAAGACAAAATTATGTTCAAGAGATTTTAGTGAGGAAAAAGTGAGGGGGATAAGAAAATAATTTGAAAAATGAATGGCTATCTATCCACAGGGGGGAAAAGAGGGGCAGGAATTTGAGTCCTAAAACCAGGAAATAATTTAGCATTTCATCACTTCTGCATCACATGTCCGGAATGATTTTGGGGTAGCTGCATGAAAGAGTGGTTTTCACAATCTTGAGAAGTGTTCACGTTTTGTTCTAAGACATAACTATGTCAGTTAATACTTACACTTGTGATTGTCCAAAGCTTCTACGATCTTTAAAACAGAGCTTGTTCACAAATTGAGGCAACCAAACATCATCACTCTGAACATTAGTCACCTTTAGCTTAGCGGAGGTGACGAGGAGTCATGCCACTGTGATGTTGATGTATAGCATGTCATTAGCTACCGACTTCTAGCGATAGCATTTCAACTATTATAAAATGTGTGCTCATTTGTAGAGATTATACTTCCTGTCCAGCATAAGTCTCTTATTTCCTCTTAAATAATGGTCTAGTAACCACCCAACAGGGAAATACACGTTTTATTTTTGGAAGTCCTCCTCAGTTCATTGATCAATATATTTAGATAACAACAGCTTGGAGTCGTTGCTGCAGCAGTCATGCACAATGGTGCAACGTTTATAGATAATAAAATACATCAAGAAGGATCAAGAAATAGCAGAAAAAGTGTAGGGGCCTCTGAGGCGAATATTTTACAGGTGCTCAATTTTTGCATTTAGTATGGACTTATTGTTGGGTATCCAGTCATGAAATAGCATCGGCAGTACAGATGCTCTACCCTCTGCTTCACTGGGCCTTGATGATACACGAAAATACACAAACACACGCACACACACATGCGCGCGCACACACACATATGCGCGCGCACGCACGCACGCACGCACGCACACACACACACACACACACACACACACACACACACACACACACACACACACACACACACACACACAGTTCAATAAGTTATTCAATAAGTGTACTGTGTACTGCACATGAATGCATGCTTTTGCTCTCAATGTCTTTATGAGGCTTTGGATATTTATTGAGCACAAAGTAATTTTGCATCCTGCATGTTTCATAATCTTCTAACACACATACACACTCTGTGTTTCTCCGTGTTTTAATATGCATTATGATGTCAGGTAACAAATCAACATAGCTAATGGAAGACTGATGTTTCAAAAACACATAGGCTACGCACAAGAAAAATAACATCTTCGCACGCACGCACGCACGCAAACACACACACACACACACACACACACACACACACACACACACACACACACACACACACACACACACACACACACACACACACACACTATACTGCCCTCTTGAATGAATAACTTCATGCTCCACTGGCTTGAGAAACTCTTCACAAATCACCTTTACATCACACACGCAATTCAATTCAGCCATTAATACTGTACACATAATTTTTTTTTCATTTCTCTTCTCATTATTGGCATGAACACACACAAAAAACTTGACGACTAATGAATGAATTAAAAGCAGATGGAGCGTCTGCCTTCAGTTACAGTGAGGGCTTAAAAGATACACTTATTCTCTTAACATCTTCTCCCTCCATTTCTCTCTTCACACTTGCTTCTCCACCTTCTCTGCTTCTATCTCTCCACCTTTCTCAACTTTTATCATCTGTTCCTCTCACTCTCATACGTATTGATCCATCCTGCAAAACCTTTATTTTACTCTCACTCTCTCCTGATCCAATCTCAGCACTGGCAGCATGTTGATAGCTTTGTTTACAACATGACTTGAGGGCAATGAGGAGGGACACTCTGTGTGTGTGTGTGTGTGTGTGTGTGTGTGTGTGTGTGTGTGTGTGTGTGTGTGTGTGTGTGTGTGTGTGTGTGTGTGTGTGTGTGTGTGTGTGTGTGTGTGTACGGGGGGGAGACATCACAAGAATGATGGTGTTTTGAGGCAAGCCCCAGAGTCTCTGCTTTTTAGAAATGATAATGGTACCAATATTACACCTGCACATGTTCACACATTTTTGCTGTCCTTGTGTTTTTGTACATATTTCAGTTTTAATCTCTAATTATTTCTTTATTTTCCAACACTTCCCTCAAGAGACAGTCCTGTCTTTCCCTTTTGTCTCCATTTCACTTGCCTCTATTTGGCGCAAATAGCAACACATCATTGCCAAAGCAGAACAATGAGTGTCTCTTGCTATTCCTTTAATTGTGTCCCCCCTCCCCTCCTCCCTTTCTTCTTCAACACCTCAATTTTCATTTTCAATTATGCTTTACATGAATAGCTGGTAGCCATTTTCGCCAAGCCATTAGATGATGAACAATAACAATTATTGTTCAACCTTTACCAAGGACAAACTCATGGAACTAGGCAGTGAATGGACAGATGTGCTGCATCCCATATTTATACGACAAGATAATAAGTACTGAATATAAGCTTCATTCACCACTCAAAGAGCCCACATATGCATCTTAAAACACTGATTTGCAATGATATACCCAATATTTGTACACCGATATAATCACACAAAACAAAGATATGAGGATATTAAATCCAGGTCTTCTGAACAATTAAACCCTGTGTATAGACAGACACAAATTACCTCATGGTTGCAAACTGAAGTGGCTGCCTTTTACTTCAGCAGATACTTAACTCTTCGGGCTGGATCTGAGGGGGTTTGTCTGTAGGACAGACTCCCACGCGCTGCCATCTTGCAGCCGCAGGTTGCATTTCTGCTGTGTCATATTCAATGTCTTTGTCTGCTTCTCCCTCTGAAGCCTCTAAGGCCTTTTCAGGCAGGGCTGCCAGTGGGTGTTACACTCAACAGTTGTGTCTTCAAAGTCCTCAGATTCTGCATTTTCTTTCTCTTCAGCTGGCCTTTGAAATATTTCCTCTGCACTCATGATGACGGCTGACATTATGTAAATGACTAGACGGAATCCAAAAAGGCAGCCAATCCTGATGGCATGCCCGAGTCAGCGCAGCTGGTGCTGGGTGATTGGCCCTAGAAGGGAAGGTTTCTTATCACTTCTCAGGGACTATGCACACTTTTGTTTTTTATACAAGACAAAAGTCAAGCCAGAAAGCTCCAAGGACACAACAAGGGAATATGTAGGTTTCATGTCTTTACCTGGGTTTCCCTTGTCTGTGTAAAGACAAGTTCCTTTACTTTTGTTGTTCTGTAATATAAAATCACTTGATTACAAGCCCTTTATTCAAAGTGTACTTAGGTGAAATAACTTCAGTGCATTGAAAGAAAAGTAACAAAAAACAACCTTGTTTTTAAGTGACAGCAAGTCACGTTTGAGCTAGTTTTAACTCCCTTATACACTGTTGGTAAGTTGGGTAAAGTCAATCAATACTTCACGAGAATGTTGCCATTTTTATAATTTACAAAGGACTGAAGCATCACCGCTCGATGGCTCAACTTCTTTCAATGGGTAGCCGAAAACAAATAAAATGTTATTATATCATCTTGCGTTTTGTAGAACTGTAATTCTACGCCTCTATTGTCCGTCCGTACAGTATCTATTTCCAATCCATCTATGTACTTTCATCCTTTGCCGGGTGCTAGCCTCCTACTCAAATTGTGCTGATGTACGTAGCTACCCTCTATCATGGAGTAAGTATATTTAAATGAAGATTGGGGGAGGTTTTAATTCCTCAATGAAGACAGGCATGGTCAGTGGAGGAACTATTTTAGTCTGGATCCAGGTGAGACAAGAGACAAGGACATATCTAATCAAGGTCCCTCTGTGTAATGGGGCCAGTCATCAGGAGTCCTAGAGTTTGGCAGTCTCTCTAGTATGTGCAGTATCAGGATGGCATAGTAAGTAGTACATTCCTCAAATGAAGGTTGAGGTTCAAGCCCTTATTGGCAAATATCCACCCTGTTGGAGTGTCCTAGGTGCGACCGTTCATTCATTCTGAATTCCTCTGCAATGACGCGGCATCGCTCAGTGCCCTTGGCTAATTGATCGATCGTTCTCTGCCAATTGTAAATCATACCGAGTAGAAACTGTGCCTTCTGCTTGTGTCTCAACAACAGGATTTTGTTTTTCTGACCCTGGGTGTGTTTCCTTGGCCTGCACACCTGTGGCTCATCCCCTTCTCAGCCCTTAGGACCTGTTTCCTGCCTCCCCAGCTGCCCCCTATAACTTAATGAGTGATTGTAGACTTACAGAGCCTGGTCTCTTCTGTCATTGTTTCCTCTAAATTGCCCCTGTGGTCTTGAAACCTGCCTTGCCTGTTTATGTGCGGCCTGTTCCCTGTTTATGACTTCATGTTCCTTTAGTCATTTTTACCTGCAGGATATCTGGAAGTAAAATCCCCTTCATCTTGACTATCTTGGTGTCTGCATTTGTGTCCAAGTGCATGCGTTGTTTATTTGTGTGGCTTTGTCCGTGGATGTTAAAACAGCTGGAAACTGAACCACTGGGCACAATGTTGTCAATGCTTTCAAGTCCATGTCAAACAACCCTACATTTTCCGAAAGACCCTCTGGATTGCGGTCACAGTAATCAACACGTAGTTACCACAAATTGAAGAAAAAAAACAATATATATACTGCTTGGTTATATTAAGAAAATATCATAGTTAGGCTTTGAATACATATTTTAGTTTTGCCATTTAAGTTACAATTTTTTCAAAATAGTCCACCTTACTTTTGGTTTCACGAAGTCTCCTTTTGACTTGCCTTCTTTGGATAAATAAAGGGAAGGATTTTTGCTTCACAATGAAGTGTTTTTGTTAAATTCCTTGTCCCTTTTGAGGGTTTTTGGATGCATTTTTTAAGAATAGGGATCAAAAGTCTTTGATATAATGATAACGGACCTTATCTCTTCAACTGCAACCACAGTAAATGTAATTTTAAATCACAAGAAAATACACTCTCCACTCATACAATCTCTCATTCCACCTCCCTTTTATCATCAATTTGCCGCCATGCCTTCTCCTACGGGAAGATTTCTCTGATATCTGCCTCCATCCCTTCCTCCTGCTGTGTCCCATCCTTTCACTTTACCACCAAAGTGTTTCATTGTCTCCGCCCTGCTGTTTTTATTTTCTTTTTTATAGCTGTTTTTTTGTTGTTGTTGTTGGTCTCTTCCCGTTGGTCTCGGCCTGACACCTCGAAGGCTCTAGCTGTTGCATCTTGCGAGTGTTAAACAAAGTTTCAAAACAAAAATAAATCCCATGTTCTCTTTCGTTTTATGCAGACCAACAGATGGCTTCCAGGAATCCTTCAATGCAGGAGAATGCAAATCAGAGACATCTTTCATATGGCACTTAAAAAGACCAAGAAGATAAAAGATAGCACCCTTGAGGCTTTGTCTGGCTCAACCATAAATACACACCATCAGGTTCATCAACATTTTACTAACTTTCAATCATCCAGTCAATTCACTTTGAATGGGTTCATGATACCATGTCCCCATTAAATGTTTCTACTTACCTTGACATAAATCCATCCCCCCCCATTGTCTACAGACTCTACACCAACCATCCCTTCATCCCTTTCATTCTCTATTAATACCAGGTTTCAAAGCATTCTTTCCCATGCCATCACGTTACTGGTTTCGCTTCAACAGAACCTGCATCGGCGTGTTAAAACTGAATGATTTTAACAATAAAAAGCACCCTCAACCAACCACATCTGTCTGGAAAATGTTATTCATCATTGACTTTACAAGGCCGAAATATGGGCTCAATTACCATATCATCTGTTGGCGATGTTTTCTTGCTTCTCTGTATGTTTTCTTTGTTTATATGCTTGTTAGTGTGCCGCACGTCTCTGTTACTGCTGATTTCATCGCCTCTGATCTTATGTTTTATTGAAGCAGGAGTACAAAATGTCCGTGTTGCCGCTGCTCTGTGTTCGCGCACACATTTCAGCACGTCCAGGTTCCCAGGTCAGTCCAACCTGTGTTAATGAGATCAAAGTTGAACAGCGCTAACCCAACACACATGCTCGGGAGCCCTTTGTTAAAGAAAAAACAGCCGAAACTCAGGCGATTGACTATCATCTCTACATCACTGCATCTTCCCACCTCTCCATCCATCACACAGGTCCATCTGTCTCTCATCACCACTGTAATTGTCATCCCTCGCTCCCTTCCTTCTTCCGTCTCTCCCTTTGCTCCATCTGTCTCTCATTACTACTTTTGTCACCCTTGTCCTCTCGATCTAACACCTCCCCTTGTTGTCTCAAATGTTCCTAGCCCCTGGTGTCTCTTTTTTTTCACCTCCCTCTGTCCTCTGTTGTGTCTTTATTCCCTTCTTCAATTGCTCCACACCCCCTCACTTCTGTCACTCTCTTCTCATCAATCACCTCTAAGCTGTCCACTGTCTTTCCACTCTTTTATCAGCCACCTTTACTCTTCTGTCCTCGACTCCCATCATATCCTTCTGTCTCATCGTTTAGTTTTCACCTTGGCCTTCTCATCAGCTGTCATGACTCACCTCTCTTTTATGCTCTGTATTATAACCATCCTTTCATACCCTTGGACTTATTGCCGATGCATTTGACCTTTGTGAAGTACACCCTTCAACTCCAGTCCTTTGAGTTTTTTCTTTAACAAAGGGCAAGGTAGTTGACACCCACCCTCTTTCACAACCAGGTTCCTGAACAGTTATGCAAACTTGTGATCAAGTCATGTCTGAAAAAAGGCTTCTTTACAAGGTTGTCCAATCAGGTTAGACTATTGGTTCCTCGTGTAGCACAGACAGTTTGCCAACAGAAACCTTTACATCTTTAAAAACGTATCACCCCAATAGTTCAAATTCAAGTTCAAATGGGTCGTTTCTTTCTTTGCATCTACTTCGACTCCACTACATTCAAAGGGAAATATCATACTTTTTACTTGACTTAATTTTTACTTTATGCATTTAGATTCTTTCAAACAAAAGATATGAAGAACTTCTGAATTATAATATGTTGTTGTATTTAAACTAGTCAACGTTATATTTAAGTGCATTAAACAAAGAGTGGGTTGACAGACTTTGTTGTAGTGCATACGTTTATAGCGGAGTATTACTACTTTTGCTTAATTAAGTCTTTAAAGTCTCCTTTTTTCAGGAACTTTGCCACACCACCAATTGATGTTATGCCAATTAATTCAGGCCAGTTGCATTAAATAAAACAATATTGCAGTTGGGCTGGGTTAACTCGGTGCAACCCATTATGTTGCAGAGCAGATTTCCAAACAAAGGCTGCCTCCTGCTGATGAATAAAAGTGGTCATAAAAAGTAAGGTAGGAGGCAAAATATACGACTTAGGTAAGGCATTTCAATACATCTCTGAGTGAGTACGCAATCACAATGACAGAGAACGTACAAGAGAGAAAGGGAGATGAGGTGATTTTGCAAGGAAAATGTTAGTGAAATGAGGAAGAGGGTAGGAAAGCAACAGACATACTGTAGAGCAATGGAGAGACGAGTTTTTCTCATCACTGTATAACTCCCTGGGATCTCCTCAAAATATATCAGGGTGGTTCATCTTGCCAACAATGCACTTACTGCACTGTTCATAAACAATGATTTTATGGCTTCTCACCAGATTAACTTACTTAGCTGGAGAAGCTGATGGAGTGAAATGCACACTTGTAAGAATATTTAGTGCGTATGAAAAGAGGGAAGCGAAAGATGAAGACACCGTAAAGAGAGATGAGGGAGGAGGTAAGCCATGGATGCAGGGGAAAATGTAACGGAAAAATGAGGCAGTTGGAAGCAAAATGCAAATGCGGAAAGAGTTTGGAAGAGAGTTTTTGTACAATTGTATTTATACAACATTGGTGATGGGAGCAACTGCTAGGGAGGCACATTACACTGAAATGAAAACGATGAAGGACCCTAGTTGTTTGGAAAATACTGAATATTCTCTTCTAATATCAGAGTAGCACATGATAACAAGCTGTGTACGTAACAGGATGTATGAGAAGAGCGTCAGGATACACTGTTTTAGGCATATGATAGCTATGTGACAACGATTAACATGATGATTCAGCCTCTATTGTTTTAGGATTATTGTGTTATGTCTCGTTTTGTATGTCTTGTTTTGGGTGTTTTGCTGTTCTCCCTGTCAGGTTTTCCTCTTGGTATATTGTCTGGTCCTTTTCCCTGTGTTTTTCCTCCTGTCGTTAGTTTCCCTGGTGTGTCTAGTTGTCTGATTGTGTTCACCTGTGACCCTTGCGTTTCTCCTCCCCTGCCCGGCTGTTTCTCGTATTGTGATTACCCCTCCCTGTATTTAGTCTTGTCTCTTCCTGTGTTCAGTGTTGGTTCGTCTTTTGTTTGTGACTGAGTTCACTGGTGAGTATTCTGTTTTGTCCAAGTTATTATTTTATCCTTGAAATAAAGGCAATATCAGTGTAATCTGCATTTGGGTCCTGCTTGCTTCACCCACCGTAACAGTATCAACGTCTGCATGTAATCAACAACTGACTGCCAATCAAATAAAGAAAGTGCAATTCAAAAACAACTATTTATTGTCAATTAACATTGAACTATACAGATATACAGTAAAATACTGTGGATATGTTTAATGTTCCTCTCGGGCTGCATTTAAAAATAAAAGAGAAAATAAATAAAATAGCTTTTGAAAATATGTGCATCTCAAAAGTGCTTAATTTTAGATAAATAAAATAAAGTGTTGCAGCAGCTTGAGTTTCCCTTTTTCTTTGTTAACCGTTTCACATCATGACTTAACAGTTTCAGCCGATTATAGAATTTTGGATTACTTATTGGAATTATTGGTGGAAAGATTTCCTCACAACATTTAATATTCATTACTAAAGGTACAGCCGAATCATCACAGCGCACAAAACCTATTACCGCTGCAGATGGACCAAAAAAGGGGCGTTTGAAAAAAAAGGGGCGAGTCTGCTCAGTGAAACGATAACAATGAAACATGGAGGAACAGAAGTCTGCGTTTAAATCGTGTGTGTGTGTTTAGAGGTGTGTGT
>NW_011361127.1:56314-56532 GCF_000735185.1 Notothenia coriiceps
CGGTCGCTCTTAGCCTTTCTGATGATTCTGAAGGTAAACACAGTGAAGGCGGTGCTTGAAAGGCGGTGCGTGAAAGGCACTGCGCGCTTGTCTTCTCAGAGGCTGAGTTAACCCTCCGCTGCCTACTTGCGCTGCAGAGATTTCATGAAGTGAAGGAGGTTTTCCTTCTATAAAACAGCTGTGGGCAGCAGATACTGTGAGTGTCACGGACATGAATT
>NW_011361127.1:56592-59338 GCF_000735185.1 Notothenia coriiceps
CTAAAGGTACAGCCGAATCATCACAGCGCACAAAACCTATTACCGCTGCAGATGGACCAAAAAAGGGAGCGTTTGAAAAAGGTTTGCGGGTCCGCTCAGTGAAACAATAACAACGAAACATGGAGGAACAAAAGTCTGCATTTAAATCGTGTGTGTGTCTGTGTGTGTTTGTTTGTAGAGATGTGTGTGGTTAAAACACATCAGCCACACCCCTCTTTAGCCTTTCTAATGATTCTGAAGGTAAACACAGTGAAGGCGGTGAGTGAAAGGCACTGCGCGGCGCGCTCCTCTTCTCAGAGGCTGAGTTAACTCTCCCGCTGCCTCCTGGTGCTGCAGAGATTTCATGAAGTGAAGGAGGTTTTCCTTCTATAAAACAGCTGCGGGCAGCAGATATTGTGAGTGTCACGGACATGAATTCATAGATCAAGGCAGACTGGTGCACACACTCTTCTGTTTTGCCAATCCAGTGGTTAAACAAATATCTAAACCCCTGGCCGAAATGTCCTTAAAATGAAGTCCGAGTTTGACATTTAAATTCATGTCCCGCCAACACTGGCAGGATAGAAGGCGACACGCCCGTTCTAAGCCGTGTCCCTCACTCCTCTCATCCCAAGCTGCATCCCCAACAAGTTTATTATGTTGTTGCATTATTTCAGATGTCGTCCCCGGTCGTCGTCTTCTTCCCCATGTCTAGTTCATTGTTGGTAGAAACTAACAGAAATTCATAACTGTCTTTTATTTGTATGTAAGTATCTTTTGTTAAATTCGACGGTATGTGACTTTTGACAACACATTGTTAACATTTCATTTCTGTTCTGACGAGATGTACATTACAATGAACCCTCGGGTTGTTCCATAAGCCTAAATGACACAAACACCAACCGAAGTCTTTCCGACGTAACCGGTTTCAATAATTTCCCGAAACATTGCAAAACGGGACATCGCCGAACTCTTTTTCAGGCTATAACTTAATGCCACATAACGAAATTTGTTACTTACTACAACACATATGCAAAGTCCGACTTTTTTGCCGACCACAGGGTATTCTTGAACTTTTTTCGACTCAGTTACTATGAACGTATTTTCCAGTTCTTTGGGAACCTTCGTCTCGGATTACTGAAACTTCTCGTACGGAGTCTACTCCCCCTAACTTTTTAGATTTTCAAGTAACGGGAACCCGCGTCGCCCGACACCGACTTGGAGTGGTTGCGGAGGCGGCGAAGAGTTTTATGGTAGACGACGTGGTCAGTAGGCTCTCGCGTGGGGAGCCAAGTCTGTCGAGATGTCCGACAGTCGCGGTGTAGGTCACGCGTAAGGTAACAAACCACGCAAGGAATGTCCTTGCCGTTCTCTTACCTTCACACACTGTAATCCACACACACAACCTCTGCACCTAGGGTACGGCGGACCACAACCCGACGAGGGTCGCGTACCGGCAGGAAATGAGAGCCTGACAGCACGACCGAGAAAGAGCAAACAAAGCACACTGGACCGTCCGGGCGGCTGTGTTTGGGAGACACCCACTTTGTGAGGGTTTTACAGACTGGGTGAAAAGATGTTAGTATACACCCGGGTAATGGTTGCTCACTGTCGCGACTTATCGGGTCCCATCGTCGGTGACGTGTATTTGTGTGGTAGTTGTGGATGTGTTGGACTTCTTACTTTATTGCAGAGCTGGTCCAGTTCTGAGGGTGGTATGAATTCGTAGTGAAGTCCGTAGCGATTTCTTAATTTCTGTCGATTTCACGTCAGTGAATCACGTGAACAACTGGGTTCGTAGAAAAATTTAAGAGACCGCTCCCATAATATAAATTGTAATAGATAAAATACATCTATTTTGTCTTACACTTTGGAGAGGAAATTCCCGAATATACTGGTGGTCCGGAAATAAAGTCCGTCCATTCGGGTTTGGGTGCGTTTTCTAGAAAATCCTGAGTAAGACGAGGTGAGATATACTTTATCGTTACATGATGCATATAGACTGACATATATCGATATTAAGTCATACATAAAATCAAAAGCAAGACAAGACGCTTGGAATTGATAACAGGAGGGGAGGAGACTGTGATTGACGTTTCGGGGCTCAGTTACTTTAGCGTTGTATATAAGTTGCAGAAAGGAAAGTATAGCCATTATAGGACACTACTCGAGTTTAACTCGGGCTAAGTGGACCGCTGGGACAGCAGGTGAAGAGGAGACCGTCCCTGACGACAAGGCTCGGAGACAAGTTTCGGGTGAAATGTTGGGGAGGGCGACAGAGACTTTAGTCCGAGTCTGCCTGTCTTCTCCTAAGACTCTTAATGGCCTCCTTTTAGTCGGACCTTAGTTCGCCGCCGTTTTTGGGTCCGACGGTCACAGCACCGTCTGTTGGGGCCCGGGACCTCGGGACGAGTCTGTGTCACAGGCACTGTGTGGGTGTGCTGGCGTTCTGCGTTTGGGTGGTTTGTGTTGTGTATTTGTGTGTTGTGTGTGTGTCCAGGTGTGTGTGTGTGTGTGTCGTGGTGTGTCTCCCAACCCCTCCCAATGAAACATTTTTATGGTACTTATCCGTACCGAGACTTCTCATCTAGGCGTATGGTTGAATCGTCAGATGCACAGAAATTGCATTAGTTCTAATGAAAAAACAAATCGAAAGTAAAGGGGTAGTCCGTCTACCCATACAAAAACCACAGTTCCTCTGGTTTTTCGTTTCCTTTGATTTGGCACACAAAATGACAAAAATTACCGCATAATTCGTTCGTGGTTG
>NW_011361127.1:59383-91100 GCF_000735185.1 Notothenia coriiceps
CCCTACCCGGCTGTTTCTCGTATTGTGATTACCCCTCCCTATATTTAGTCTTGTCTCTTCCTGTGTTCAGTGTTGGTTCGTTTTTTGTTTGTGAATGAGTTCACCGGTGAGTGTTCTGGTTTTTGTCCAATTTTTTTTCTTTTTATTCTTGAAATAAAGGTTAATCAGTGTTATCTGCATTTGGGTCCTGCTTCTTTCACTCAACCGTAACATCTTAGCTAATCTGAACTAAATATTGAATACTGCTTTGAACCGGTATTCTCCATCTTGTGACTGTAACACTTTCTTGTATATAAAGCATGTCAAGGACACTGTTATGGGAACTAGTTGTCCCACGCAGCCCTGTGTGTGATGACTACTTCCATTCTTGCAAGGATAATAAATACATGTATCCTGATATTGAAGACCAATCCGGTGACGAGTGAGATTTTTCTAACACTAGTCAAAGGAAAAAAGGACAATTTCAAACAGAGGGTGAAAAGAGGTGCTACAGCACAGGCAGTATGAGAAAAAATAAGATTTAATTGAACATTAAAACATGTCACAGCAGAGGCACAAAATACAAATATGAAAATGTGCGTTATAGGGCTCTTTTAAGCAGTCTGAAAGTGTCCAAGCATCATTGAAAAGTCTTTGAGTTATGACTGCTATTCAAGTCCCACATTTTGTTTTCCCGCTTTAAACACTGTATTGGACATTTAAGATTATCTTACTTAGGGCTATCTTATTTGGCTCTTAAAGATCCAACAGGCTGAATACTCACACACTGAATAAACCCATTGAAAAAAGTCAAGTATGCCAACCTTTTAAGGACATGGCATGCACGTTATAGTTAAAACAGGCATACTTCCTCCATGAGTTCACAGGTTTTGGTAGCCCCATACATAACTGCTTCATTGCCTGTCAGAAAACTATGAACGTGGGAGAAAAAAACCTGACAGAGAGGAGAAAATATCTGTTAACCAGAAGCAGATCTCTCATAAAATCCTGTTTTCACCTTGGCCCGGCCATATCCCCGTCTCCTACAGTGAAATTGACTCTCTCTGGTCCACAGGCACACACTCACTGTAAAACTCAAGGGCTGCATTGGGGAAATGGTGGGAAACATGCGACTTATGACCCCCTGGTCAGGGTCACAGCCAGGCCAGCGGAGACCTCAGAGAGAAGGAACGTAGTGAAGACGATCAGAAGTGACAGCCCACTTCCTCCCCCAGACAGGAAGTCAGGTGGATTAGCCCTCCAAATGGCCATCGACTGTTAGACACACATTATCACCTGCCGATAAAGGCACAGTAGGAGCTGGACATGATTAGGGATTTTCACAGGAGCCATTAAGGGATCAGATTCCACATGAAACGGATATAAGTACCTGTGTCTGGTTGTGTTTAGATGGCCAAGTTTTTGGTTAAAAGGCTTTATATGGCTCTGTTCCTGCTCTTTTACCTCAATCTTTATTGCATTAGGAGATGGGATTTTGGTTAAGAAGATGCCTCTTTCTTTTGTTGATGAATGGCTGTGTTTCAGATGATGGATGCATTAAAGCCTATGGGGCATTTACTGTACTCAACATTGTAAATTGTATTTCAAAGACGACTGGCCATCTAAAACATTGACATACATTATTTATTTCATCTTTATTTTTAGCAAAAATATTTTCAGATTTTTGCTAAAAAATCTGAAAATATTTATTCATTTATTATTCAGCATAAAGTTAGTTTTAAACACATTTTCCAGATGTGACAGCATTTGTTAGATAAAAGTAAAAAATGAGGCTGAGAACTGGAAAATAATGACTTTTAATTCTGTTTTTTTTCATATTTATTTCAAGTTTGCAAAGATTCTTATAATTTAATTAGTCAGAAATGTAATTAGTTTATCTGGTGACTATTAATAAAGGGGTTGCACAGAAGCAAAATTAGCTAAATTAGCTTTACTCCTTTTGGACTATATTTACAGTGAAAGAAGTCTGCAACCTCTAAGACTATTAAGCTCTCCAATAGCAATACCATTGATAATGGATGTACATCTGGCCTAAGGCTAAATCGACTTGGCCAATATATACTGCTATCTGCTGTGGCAGACTGTGAAGAGAGTCTGCAGTACATATTGGTGATTTACTAGGCTATTTACAATGCTCCCACACCCCCCATCCCTCACATTGTAACTCAAAACTACATTACAGGTTCCCTCGCCTGCTTATCTCTAGTCATAATGAAAGTTTGGGTTTCCTCTATTTAGATGGACTATCATTTCTCTCCAGGAAAAACAACTTTCGTTAGCTCTAGCTGATGTTTTTTATTTTTTAAGAATGATGATATGGAGTTAAGCTGCAAGATAAATGGGACAGCTTGCAGCCAACTGAATGTGGACATACATATACACACAAACACACAGAGAGCGAAGACCCTTATCTCTGTGCTGTACCTCAAAGTATGCGCTTAACCTTAGTCCTGACCTTAAAAACACAATCTGTAAAACAAATAGAAGCTCATTGTTCCACGACCACAGATTCTAGACAGGATTGTATATTTCATGATCTATTTTGTTCGGGTACCTTATCAGAGTTGCTTTAGGACAGAGGCAGCACATCCAGGATATGACTGTTGTTATGGGAATGTGAATGAAATCTTGCATGATGCATCAGATTTGCAAATTCAAATGGTTGGTTACTGTGTAATGAATAAGCATGAGAAGAACCATTTGGCCTACTTTGCCAACAAATAATGCGTCTAAGTTGCATGGAACATCGCAAACTATTGCTAGTGCACAAAAGACGCTAAATATTTGTCAGCACAACAGCCAATGTGTGTTAAGATTGGCCTAGTCACAATCTTAACCTTATTATAAATGTTTATGTCCTAACATAACACATCCATTAAATAGGTGAGGACTTTCTTTAAATTTCCTTACTTTAAAAATTGTCCTCTGTCAACATGGTCCTCACAAAGACACAAGTAGAATAATTCACACACATCCAGATATGTTGGGAGCCTATCGTCATGTACTGTGTGTTTTATCTCCTCTCAGACACAATTCAGGCATCCCTAGCCTCAGGGGAGTTGATTTTGGAAGTGGAGCTCGTTATCATAGCCACACACACCTACATACACTGAACAAATACACAGGAACACAAAAACATAAACAATATACCCACGATGAAAAAACAAATAGCACACAATGTCACATACTGTACAAGGAAACATGCCATGACAGAGAAAAGTATCATCAAAGAAAATGACTTTCAGCTAGATGGATATGCGGGACTCCATGCCAAATGGCCTGTCTGTTATAGTGTGACTGTGGGATAAAATGTGACATACACTCAATTTAACTTTTCACTAAACCTGAAAAAGTTCAATCCCAAACGATTCAGGCAAGTCAAATCGGCTTTTGTGTCGCCTGGTTGATTCTTTTAGAGTCCAACAAATAATAGGAGTTGTCTGAAAACCGTCATTTTGTTCAGTCCGTGTTTTGGTTGTTCTAAATATTAAAAGTCCTCTTTGACTGTGGTATGTCCATCATGGAAACAATGGGGATTTAACTGATACAATTATAATCGAATAATCAACTGAATAATTCATCTGTCTGCTTGGGAAATTCAGGATGAAAGATGCAAAAAAACGAAAAAAATATGTGTGACTTTGTTGTTACAAAGTCTTTATAATAGCTAACTTTATCGCAAATTCACTCAGAAAATATGCAGAGTCCAAATTGCACATTATAACACCCTTTGTAGATTTGGTGGTTCAATGTGCCTGCAAGTGACATTTTTCCATTTGACCTCAAAATGTCAAAACGAAAGTACTGCTTTCCAATCAGAGTAAAACGTGGCTATTTTGCTTGTCGTACTAAATATAGTATTTAGAACAGGTCAACGTAACTTTTCTTTAGACTTATAAAAAGAAATTGTCCGTAATGTGGTTTTTTAATCACGTTATGTTTCCTTTCTGAACTTCTATATTACCCAGCCGAAAGGGTTTTCTAACCCCCAACACTAAACAAAATCTGAAACATCAAAGAATCTTTGGGAACAACTTCCAGAGTTTGTGGTGAGTGAAGGAGACGGAGAGGAAGCAGGTAGATTTACACAACTGCTTTTACTGGTGCAGACACAGGTGTGTGTGATTCAGTATAAAGCATTCCCGCCGAAGGCACACGCATACACATGTGCATGTGTTTATAGCAGCATGCGACCAAAAAAACACACACGTACGGATGTGAATTTAAGTGCACATGCACACAGGCAAGACATACCGAGATGCATTCGTAGGTTTGAACACTCAACCATTCACACATGCACACAAAGAGTATCCACTGCAGACGTGCATGCCAAACGGACAGCTCATTCCCTCGTGCTTCTGAGAGAGTCCAAGAGAGTTAAGGCCAGTCTGAGATCTGTATCAGGGCATCTAAATTAGAAACAGGTGGAGGCATGCTGTCTGTCTCCATCTCCCTCTGAAACACACACATGTATACACACACAAATATACATCCTCAGATTCAGCGTGACATTATCTTGCAAATCTGTTAATTGTATTTAAGGAAAATTAGATTATCTCTGAACTCTGACCTCTACATAGATGTCCTTGTTTGCCACACAGGAAATTGCTCTGTAACCATTACATGGACTTCAAGTCAGGCCAGGGTTAAGTGAGATACAGTGTTTCAAATTAGGCTCACTTATCTTTTTTTTTCTGCCATATTTTTTTAACCTTGTAAAGGGCTCTGCTCAAAATATCCAATATATTTTAAAGAATGTCTTGGAATGATTAGGGAAAACAGGGATATAATGTGTTTAAAGATAATAAGCCTTATACATAACATGTCAATCGGTTGTAGAGCTGAGCCGGATAGAGAGAAGGGGGAAAAAGTGGGAAAGAGTGTTAAGGGAATAACCACAGTCATGAAGTCAGGTTGAGGCCGTAACTTTGCGCAGACGTGGGCCAGTGATGAGTTACTGCACCAGGCTTAGCCCCGTCCCAATGGGAGATGCTCACATCTGAAGCAAACATACCCTCGGACCTGAGAGAGCCATGAAGCTGGCTGGAAGAAAATGTTCTAAAATGTTCTTTCTTTCCATTTACCCCTCTCACCCTCTCTACACATCTGTCGGGGCACGGAAACTTGTTTTCCAAACTATTAAATTCATTGTAGTTAAGTCATGGTAGACAGTTAATCCTCAATGCAACTCATTAGAGAACCATTAAGTAAGGACCAGAAAACGGAAAAACTAATGTTAGAGGTATGTTCATGGGGTTCAGTACCTTTCAAGTGCTTTGTCGTCAGTGAGCATCTGCTGCTTTTATGTTTGCCAGCTTTGTGTCTGTACATGGTGAGAAAGTACTGACAGCAGATACTGCCCACTGTTGGCCTGGGGAGGGATAGGAGAGCCACAGATGTCCTTCAGACACAGAGACAAACCACTAGCAAAAGTGTTGTTATTGTCACCTAATGTGCTGTACATGGCTGCATTGGTTAGACAGTAATACATTAAGTGCACTCTAAACAATTTATTGATTAGTGAGATTATCAATTAATCCTTTTTAAACTTAATTGTGTTCATATGAAAAAAGTATTTCCATGTCTTCAGCTTCCAATCTGCTTCTTTTCTTGGTTTGCCGTGATGGTAAATATAATCGTATTGGTTTTTGGATTCTTCAGACTGAAGAAGGTAACCTGATTTTGAAGGAAGTGAGAACTTGGTAACACTTTAACAAAGTGTAATTTATTTCCCATATTTGTAATGCATTATTTTATCAGCAGCTGCGCGAAGGTGGTGACAGACTTGACAAAGACTGGATTTGTGGACTTGCTCAAAAACATGGACATACTGTATCTCTCTGATTGCACTGTACAATCTCTCGTAGATTTTCTTGCCAATAATACAATTAAGATCATATACTATATACAATTAAATCATACAAAATATTGTAAGTATTTTTATAATGCGTTATTAACATTATGTCAATTTAAAAGTGCTTTAAAATGTTTGTTAATAAAGTGTTTAATGTAGTTATACAGTTATATTATAATGCGATATAAGTATAATCAAAATATGTTATATAGGCATGAACATCATAGAATGTGTTATAGATACATTTTTATTTATTTATTCTGATTCTGCCCTAGAACAATATAAATCAGACAGAAAATAAAAAAGAACATGAAATGACATTCAAATTAGAAAAATTAAAATGAACAAAATAAAAATAGCATGGTACCCAAACAGGTTGTATGAATAGGCATGAAGCAAATTAAATAGATGTGCTGAGTTGGTCCAGGAAAATAAAGAAATGTTACAACACAAATATAATGAGAATGTCACTACTGTAGTGGAATAACTTTCAAATGCATTCTTTAACATGTTCCCATACAGGCTATAAGTGTTGTCACGCAATTTTAAAAGCACATATAAAGGAATTTGTTTCCAGTGGAAGAACCGTGCTCCAGTCATTGAGTGCACAGAATAATAGAGCTAAAGAAAATCTTCCATCTGAAATGTTTCCTTTCTATCCGTCTTCCTGCCTAAACACATTTTCTGTGTTGAAAAAAGCGGATGAGAGTGAGGACGATGAAAAGTCCTAAGTCTCTCTTCTCCCCATCTGCCTATCACAATTTATTTTCCACTCTCCATTATATGTCTCTTGCCGACCCACTATTTAAATCACACTTTCTGTCCAGTCCTTTTTAAATAGCTTTCTTCTTCACTATATGCCTCTTATACACTTCCTATTCGGATTCGCTTGAAAAACAAGTTTAGCCACAGCTTCTAATCGCCCTCTCAATATTGTGGTGACTGACATGTCTCTCTGCAACGCTCTCCATCCGCCCTCCTGTTCCTCATCACTTGAAAATATTTCCACATCATACCAAAACCTCATACCGGTTCAAATCTAAATGCTAATGACAGTTAAAGTCCTTGACCCCTCCTTTCCGTGATCTTCCTCACTGCTGAATTTTGTATGATGAAAGAAAAAGAAAGTATAGAGGAGAGTTGAGTTTATTGAGGATAGGTTAAAGGCTACAGGGCCTCATTATAAAGATCTTACAGAGGGAGGAATGGAGAATCAGACAAGTGACAGACAAATGGAAGGAAAGAAAAGCGTAAATCTGTGAGATTAAAAATGCATATATAGTGCTATTAAACAGAGACCTAGGGGCACAATAGTTTTGAAGAGGGTGCTTGAATCTATGGTCTTCTATTTGTTTGGGGACCCTTTTCATAGCATATACTAAGTGTTCACCTTATGGATGATTGTACAACAGGTTAAATAAACTTTCTTCATATTTAAGTCTGCATATACTAAGGGCTAAAGATAGGAGGAATGGTGAATTATGGTAGACATCTCAAGTTATTGAAGTGTGCTTGTGTCTATGTGTTCATGTGGAAGTGTGTGCTGCTCAAAGAGGCATTCAAAGTGTATTAGTGTCTAATAATGTGAGTAATAATGTGCGTCTGGGTGTGTGAGTTTGTTTTCTTCAGCTGAGCTCAGGTATCGAGCTGAAGACTCTTTAAGCTGCTGACCTTCTAAAGCAGCTAAATGACAGGTAGGATCGCATCCCTTTGGTTTAATAATGAACCAGCTGACATTTGAAGATCGGATCGGCAGCAGCATCACCATTAGGACTGCAAAGTAACAGATGCTCAAACTTTGGCTCTCACTTTTATCCACAGCTATCTACGAGTTCAGAGGGATGAAGACAAGTCGCAAATCGCTTAAAAGTGGCAGTAGGCAGTGTGTGTCTGGCGTGCTAGTGGTTGCTATAATTTAATACAGAATTGATTTATAGATGGGACACTTCAGAATACAAGTCATTGTACAAAACAATAAATAAAATGGTATCTCAAGTGCTATCCTCAACAGATTAGTTTAAGGGCAACTGGGATTTGAGACATTTGGAGCTCTTACTGAAAGCCACTAAATTACTTCGGCGGTGTTTACACGATAACGCAAACGGTTGTATCCGCAACTTTTCTCTTTCGTATAGCCTGTTTGGCCACACGAGGCCGTAACGGAAACGCGGAAACGGACCCCGCAAACGATAACGGGTCCCAAGTTGGATAGATCTGCAACCGGAACGCTCTGGGGGGCCAAACGGCTCAGTGGGTACGCCCTATACGATCATTTCCTGATAACGATGAGCCATAGCCCCGCCTCTCCCCACCTCTGCTGCTCACTGCTGTAGCATGGTCAGTATTGTCAGTAGCTACTGCTACTGACCATGCTACAGATGTTAGTGCAAAATCTACAGCTCCTATACCACAACCATCAGCAACAAGTGGACATGGAGAATTACATGAACTACATGTTGCTAAATCCACTGCGGGGGCATAAACAGAAGGGCAACCATGGCAACCATGCTCAGGGTCTTCTTCACTGCTTTTGGTATATTTTGTGGCGAAAGTACAGCGCCACTTACAGGCCCGAAATATGTACTACAGCGTCTCCAGCGCTTTTGAGCGGTCTCGTGCAGAAGTACAGCGCCACTTACATGCCCGGCATATGTACTACAGTGTTTCC
The DNA here is from genome assembly GCF_000735185.1 of Notothenia coriiceps. Taxonomy (NCBI): domain Eukaryota; kingdom Metazoa; phylum Chordata; class Actinopteri; order Perciformes; family Nototheniidae; genus Notothenia; species Notothenia coriiceps. The sequence continues at coordinate 67,906 of NW_011361127.1, forward strand.
AGTGGTCTCGTTTGAACGGACACGTTAAATCAGCCGAATGTGTGTGAACGGAATACTTTTTTGAAAACGAATTTGGTGCGTAAACTCAAACGTTCCCGTGTAAATGGGGTCTTAATGTATGGAAATGTAATCCAACGCATTAGATACCTCAGTCAACAATAACATATGTGTTTGGGGGCATAATACAAATGTTATAAGGATGACATTTGTATCTTCAGTGAAACCATAAATGTTCTGTAACTGCTTGTCCTTGATATAACTGATTCCAGCTGACATTGTGCATATTTGGGCAATTTGCTCATAAAGGAAAAAGATAACTTTCCGAACAACTTTATTGGCCTTGTTCATTACTGCTTACAGGAAAGAGGAACTAGCAGTCAAATCCATTGTGTTTCCTGATAAAAACCAAAAGAGATCTACTGCTTTATTGTGTGCCAGATTTGAAAAACACCAACTCAGCCATGGCTGTTCTTTTTTAATTTGGCATCCTTTATCAGTTGTGCATTTAGAAATAACTGGGAACTGATACACTGAGAGAAGATATGAGACTTCTAAGCCGCTTAATCCTCTGGGAAATGTTTTGTTGGAATTATGAGCCGATTGCCCGGTGATGAAGGACTGCAGGCTGTATCAGCAAGTACTCCCAACTGACAGTCAAAGTAAGGGTGATTCAAGATTCATATGTATGCAGTGCTCACTTTGGTTTCTCAAAAATACCTTATTTTCTCATGAATCAAACTTTGATGTGAGAAATTAGTTTAAGAATAAGACTATCAAATATAAGGCTTATGAATTCATGTGTCTTGACGTGGTGGGATTTTTTTGGTTATTTAAAGAGCAGGGTTGTGAAACTTGTCAATCCTTCCCTTTGTTTGGTCTGTTCAAATAACCTTCCAACAACTTACATCATTTACATTTACCTCGTTCCATCATTGGCTAGCTGTGTGGAGGCAAGGAAGACGCCAGGGTTTTATTTATTTTTCAATATTTACACAACCCTAACCCTACGTTTTTATGTGAGCAACCAAGTGCAACACTATGAATGTTTCACTAAATATATTGCATTACACCACAAACAGGCAGCAATTTGTTCTTTTTTTAGGAGTGATATTTATGGTATACATATATATCAGTGGCGAACCATCAGGGCCTTCAAGGTATTTAGAGAATACCCTGGAACACTCAGATAAAACAAACCAAAAATCGATTTAATTATAAAAATAAAATGTATGTAAATGTATGTAAAATTAATAAATGAGAATCGTATCTGTGTTGTTGATCTATAATATTACAGTGTTACGCTGATTTGTTTGTCCTTCTTGGACCATGCACTACGCATTTCAGTGGTTTTGTGTTAAAAAAAAAAAACAATCAGATATTTTCATGGGTCTCTAGGATATCCTTCAACCAAGGTTTTCTATATCCTTGATAGAATACCCTGGCCGTTGCACTGAATGAGAGCGTACCTTTGGATTAACAGTTTGATCAGGTTGAGGGTGTGTGTGTGTCTACAGAAGGTCCAGTTGTGATAGACACGGTTCACCACTGATATATATAGTATAAAATGTTGTTGCATTTAAGACAAGAACACATTGTACCGGCAGAACAATATCTGAAAGTAGCAAACATACTTTAACTTTAATTGTTTATTTGGCAGCGACAATGCACATTAATGAACACTTAAAACATTAAAATGTGTCAAGCGTAACAGTGCCACATTTAGCTTTGAGCTCATTTCCACCCGCAGTGATCAGACCAGGAACCACAGATCCTGACCTTTGCAATGAGGGCCATTTGCATAGAAAGGGTCCAATTTTGCACCAAATGTATGCAAAATACCTAAATTAAATACATGCAAATAGCACAGGAGCACCATATGCTATTTGCATGACAGCTCACTTAGCTCACATTTCACCTTTTGTGGGTGTTTTGAGAATCATACAATTTATTTTTGTGTTAATTGCGAAGGTTAACTGATGGCAAAAGCGGGCGATCCTCTGTGAATTGTCCCCTGTGTACTGGGGGTTTCTGTTTTTGTGACACAAGATGATTTGTACCATTAATTAAGTATATTATGTATATTATGTAATTAAACATACAGTCAGAAATAATGTTTTTAGGCCAATGTCTTTTTTACTGGTAGAACATTTATTTGACTGATTGAAAATGTAGTCAGGGGGCTTCAGGCTCTTGTCAGCAATAATTAAGAATAATTACAGTTCACAGAGCATAAAATGGTTCCATAATAACATTTGCAAGCTGACTAACATTAATAACATTTCTATTATAAAGTGTAACATATTGCATTGTGGAGATCAACAACATTAATGCTAAAATAATATGCGCCTCCTAACTGATATCTCACTCTCCAGTCAGAGGTATAATTACACAATGTCATCCCACTCCATCTGCCAGCAATATTAACAACTATTTTATTAAACAAATGTTCTGAGATCATGACGTGTAATTAATGTCATTGATTGATATTGAAATCAATTTGACTAATCGCTTCTTGGCACTTACACCGAGCCGCCGAGCAGCCATCTTCCATCTTTGTGTTATGTAATCAAAGAAAAATTATGCAAATAGTTATGGTAATCAGAAAGCCGGAGGCCTGGGGAAACAACGTCTTGAAGATGCTAACCTAATTATGCGGCTGTTGTTCTGTCAACAAATGTTTGATAATGGACAGGCAGCATATCAATAAATATACAACTTGCAAACATTAAGAATCTGGAGGTTAATCAATTAATTTGCCAATTTGTTATGTTTCATATGTGTTGGTCTGGAAAGTCCTATAGCGAGATTTTCAGTGAGACAGCTAAATTAATCGGATAGATAATCTTTCTTTGGTTTTAATAGAGTGCGATGTAATGATGTTATTACAGTTACCAACCATTTGCCATACAACAGGTTTATTTTGAATTTATATTCTGCAAAACCTAAGATTACATTTAGTTAGGATTCCCGACAATCAATACCGATCTTTATTTTTTAAATATTCCTATAGCTATAGCATAGACACAAGGACATAATTAGGTCTCACCAATCATCGTGGGACACCAACAATTGTTAAGACAGCAGTCAGTCGCTTTCATTTAAGATTGAGTGTAGAGTTGTTCTCAAGCTTATGCATACATATTAAATGTATAGCCACATTATTTGAAATTTTTTTTTTTGTCTGATTAAAGATTTGTCCTTCAGAGAGATCTTGAACTCAATGAGACTACCTGGTAAAATAAAGGTTGTATGTAACGTCTACTGTGAGTGTTAGTTAATCTGGTGCATGGGCAAAAATAAAATAGTATTCGACTCCTGTAATGATGAAACATCCTATTAAATAAATCTTACATATTTAGAAGATGAGGGTTAGGCCTTTGGGAAAATAAAGAATGATCTCAGCCTCCCATCCTCCATGTTATATGAAACTAGTTGGAGACAGACATTAGGGGTTATAGTGAGGTGGAAGTCAGGTTTAATGGTTTTTTGCTGAATGCTGTGTGGACCAGTATATCATTTTGATTCATGTTCCTTCTAAAAGGTGGAGATCACAAGTTTATGTTCAGGCTGACTGCTAGAAGCCTGCTTGGTGTGAATGTTGGTGTGAACCAATGAAAATCAATTGTACAAAGACAACTGTTGGTTTGGGTTAGGGTTGGTGTTTGGCATTTAGTGATGGTAAATATCTTCAAGAATAACTTAGATTGCACACCTTGCACATGAGTCAATACAATGGGGCCAGACACAATGTGTGTATGGTAAAATAAAATAGTTTTTTTGTATTATTCATACCTATCCTTTCGTTTCACAATGCATTTTGACTGTCAGGCTTGACATTGTCATTGTTCAAACAAAGGAAAAGTGTTAGTAATACGTTTATATTTGGAGTTAAATCTCTTCTTCTTCTGTTGCCTTTTCATATACAGTAAGTGTATTTGTAAATCAATGCTCCTTTTATGATGTGTGCCAACATGAACATACTACATATCTCTCTCCACTACGCTGCAGGCAGGGAAATCACCAAAGACTCCCATGTGTTCCTCGAACAGTACACTCAAACATTTGGATGTCATAAATCCTCCTTTGCATTGGTTATGCACCATTAATTTACACTGAGATCTGCAGTGGCTACAGATGGTTTTTACTGGGTTTTGGTCGATTATAAACATTTTGCTAGGGGGAATAAACCATGTGCCAAGTCCTTTAGTTCCTTCGGTCTCTTTCTTTCGTTCTTGAACTCAGTCTCAGCATGTTTGTCCGCACCAGTTATAAATTACACGGATAATTATCTGCTATCAGGAAACTCCCACCAACAGTAAGACCGTGTTGTTTGTGAGTGTATCCATCTGTTTTTGTGTGGTTACTTGAGCGTGTGTGATGCTCTGTCAAGGGGAACTACCCTTGTTAATCCCTGCTGTCAGATTAAAGATATTGAGGCAAACCAGAGATATTTCAGAATTACATCATGACATCATAGGTGTTTCCTAAATGTCAAGCAGAGAAGAGAAACACAGAAGGAAACGCTAAAGAAGAGGCGCTGGGAGAAGATAAGGACCTAAAGGTTGCCGTAAGAGTGTTCCCTTGTTTTGAAGTATTTTTTGAAATGCCTGTGTGTCAAAGGTGATTTATAAATAACTGTATATTGTTAATACAGATAGTGTGACTGAATGATATTCCAGTTTGGACTTCAGAACGTCGCCAAGGTGTGATGTTATTGAGTTTTGGTTTTGGGGTAATTATTACTCAAGTTTGAAGGGTGTGTTTTTAACTCAAACAGAGCGTTAACTGTGGTTGGTCCATGTGTTTTATTGGTATGTGACTCATTAAAAGAAATGAGGTCTGCGGTTGCGTCCAGCCATAATGGGTTCCATTTGCAATTTTAACAGATTGCTAATCAGATTTTGTGGTTAAATAGAGTTTAACACATAGTGACGTGTTCCAAGAGAATTGCCATGCGGCCGCCAGACTACTTCCAGATACACAAATGAGATATACTTTATATCTTGGGTATATATAATTCATATATATATATACTTAAAATCACAAACAGAATTTAAATATATATACAGTACAGTAATCCAGCAAATAATGAAAAACCTATTTATAATGATTATGTTCAACAAGGTTTGTCAGCCTGTCCATTTGGTCATCAAATTATTTAAAGGAGAGCATACAAATTGTTGATAAAACTTTTAACAAAAGATTAGTAGCCATAAGGCAAATCATATGTAGCTTGGGTATAATGCCCCCGAAAATTATTATACACCTGTTCACCTGTACTAAATAAAAAGGCAGAAAACTACACCTATAGGTAACGTCACTATTAATCATAATAATCAGATAATCAGAGCAATGGATTCCAAAACATCCTCTGCATAATAAAACTACAGAAAATGCATAATATTACATCATAACTATATAAATGGGCAACAATGCAAAATGGCTTCAACAGGTCTTCTTTAAAATAGACGTTGAGACATTTCACGGTAGAAAGAATCACAGGTGTAAATACTGAATTTAACGATGACAGATTTCCTTGTGTGTGCTCACAGCCAATCACTGACAGAGCTGTCGTTAGTGTGATTAGTAACACCTGAGCCCCCTCTCCTCCAAGCTCTGCACACCTGATGGTCGTTCTCTCGTCAGACCCGTGACCTGCTGCTCACCTCACCAACTGCACCTCCTTACCTTGTTAGTCCCTGAAGGATGGATTTGCTTGTTGTAGTTTGTTTTGCTTTGGGTTCACTCTTTTTTTTTTGGGCCAGATTAGCTTTTATTGGAGATGACAGTGTTGAAAGGAGGAGACAGAGGGGATGACATGCGTACATGGTCCAAGGCCGGATTTGAACCTGGGTCCTCCGCATGGGAACTTAGTCCCTTTACATGGACCGCCAGCTGTGTTTTCGTTCATTTCCACCATGAAGATGTTGAAGTTAAAAAAGGGGGGAACAGATAGAATGAGTGAAAGGAGATTAAAATCAACAACATATAGAAGAACAAATACATACTGAGTAACAAATGAAAGGGAAGGCGAGACAATAAAAAGTAGAATGCCTAAGGAAACAATAATAAGATGTACACAAAGAGCTCCATGGGGGCTAAGCAGGCAATTATAGAGTCCTAACTTTCTTCTTGTCAAAACCTAATTTGTATATTCATTCTTCTTTTTCCTCCCAATGGACCGTGAAGGCATAGACACATACAAAACTGTTTCTTGACATCATCAAGTGGTCAAGTGACCTGTCTCTCTCTTGTCTGGAGTCTCCATTGTCTCTTTGTCTATCATTCTATTCACTCGCTAAATGCATTGCTGAAGTGCCGGAAAATATAATTATTCCTCTCTACAAAAAGTGGGTATGTTTTCTCTGGGTCATTTCTCTACTTTTTCATTCCATCTGGCTGGCAGTGACATGAGATAATTGGTTGGGAAATCTTATATCGGATCAAACAATTTATCTTGTTTCATCACTTTCATGTCGACACACATTTCATGTCTGGCAACACACACAAAAATGCAAATGTGTATATACAGATGGGCATCAAATTAAAGGGAAAATCTAAATAATTAACTCATGTAGAAACATAACGCATGCGTATGTTTACACAGAGCAATGTGGTTGAAAAATTGAGTATAAAATGATGGGAATCATATATTATGGCATTCACTTTCGACAGATCTCCATCCAATTATTCACCAATGGAGGATTGTCTACTGTAGGTGTTTGACATCCATTACCATCATCAAAACGTCAAGTTAGTTGTCATTTTCAATAGTAGCTTTAATGATGTGTACAATCTGAGACTCTAAAGAATTATTGCCATGGCAACAATGAGAATTTCTGAGACACTTTTCATAGTTTTGGCATCACAACGGCTTGACAGAGCCAGTGTTACCATGGAGTTCAGTAAGACACAACGACGGAGAGAAAGTGGGACAGCTAACTGGATTGGTATTTGGGAGACGCATGTGTTCCGTATGAAACTCTGAATCCACATCTGAAATGTGTTGCAAACAAGTGGAGGTTATTCAGAAAAAATACAATAAAATGGACGTGATCTCTTTGCATGCAAGCCTTTTTGACATGGTTGCCATTTCATATCGATATTTGATATGGGTGACATCCTTGAATAAGAATGAGCTGTTATAAGTTATGGGGCAAATCAGAAACTCAGCATGCGGTGATGTCTTAAGCCAGAGAGAGGAAGACCGGCCGAAGCAAGGGTGAATGAATGATGGGAGTGCAGAGACAGATGTTCCAGACAGCCACACTTAAATGAGACTGTGATTGTGGTTGTGCATGAGAGACAGCAATTGACCAAGAAAGGGAGAGTGAGAGTACACCAAACTCAATTAACAGTCCGAGCTATAAATCACTGCCTGCCTAATGAACTCAAAAGAAAAAACGATCAAGACAGCAACCGCATGGCCATTAGAAGAAAATTACCGGTTTCATAATATTTCTGGCAAAGAAAACTTAGAGGGAGACAGTGCTACAGACCTTCAATTGTTTGATAACATTATAACTCCTTGGATTCCTTTTTGTCGAATGGTGCAGACCTGTTCTTTGTGACATACCGGCACACTTGGAACATGCAAATATGTGCCATGGGGAAGACAGAAGTCAACAACAAAAGACTAAAGGCACGCTAGCAATACTGTGAGGCAGTTCTCAGGCCCACCTGTAATTTGAGCTAAATTCTAGCGTCATGATAATATGCTCAAAATGCACACATGCTAATGTTAGGCATCCAAACAGATTATGGTATTCACTATCTTAAAAGCTGGGCAAACTGGGATTTAATAAATGGTGTTGTTTAATTCCAACTCAAACCCACACTGTACAGTCTGTGCATTAAACACAAGGTACAGCTGAGGTTGTTATGAATGTCAAATGTCAAGTATTGGATTATTTGTACTGAATAGCAGTCTATAAGAAGATAGGTATTAACCCACACCATTAAGATTTGTTCTGGAGACCATGATTGTCTAAACCAAATGTTGTGCCATTTATCCAGTAGACAATCAGATACTTCAACAACCGGCAATAAATTAACCTACAAAATCACTTCGTAGTCATTAGGAGCCATCCTCTGGGGACTTTGAATGGTTGGTCCAGAACGATTATCCAAACATCTATTGGTGGGCAAAAAAAAAAACGTTCAGCTGCAGTGTATGTTTTTCCGTTTTATTAAATGTCAGGTGTTTTATTCACAGTCCTTCTGAGTGGTACAAAGTGAAGGTAGAAAACAGTGAAAAGAAAAGAAGATGGGAATAGACCGACCCCACCGAATGTCATTTTGTGTCAGAATGGAGTAAAACATTGAACAAGATTGATGTCATCAGAGAGACATTTCGTGTCGGATCTGAAGCCACTGCACTGAGGGGCCGTGTTTGTAAATTGGATAAGTTACAAAATGGCCACGGGAATGGAACTGAGACGTGAGCTTGTTACACTGAGGGACCTGCTCTCTTAGTATGCTGCAATGAAACTGTCCATTAGGGATAAAAACATCGTAGTGGGTGTAAGTCTCTAGGGAGCCTATACACTATAAAAAGGCATGATTCTGAATGGAAAAGCTAGAAAATAGGTTTTAAGGCATTGAGCCATGTGCTTTTGGCTCTCGCAGATGCTAGATCCACTTAAAGGACGTGTGTTTTTTTGATGAAACTGTCAACCAAGGTGATTTGGGGTGATACAAGTCTTGGTCTCCAATAGAAACTGCTGAGAAACCAATTTAAGGGATGGTACGCAGATAGGCATTGAGGGTATTATGTAAGCTAGTTTTTCTTCGGTACACATTTTTTTGTATGGGCCAGTGGTGAAATGTCCCAATGTAGAGACCTTAAAGACAGATACAATTGGGAAAAAAAGCCAGTTGACACAATTAGGTATGCTCGAGGAAGCAAAGCGTTTTAATGCATGTCCGAAATCAATACTCACAGTTTTTTAATGTATACGCACTTAGGGGTTGTAAATGACGTAACAAAGTTGCCTTATTTAAAAAGAATAACACAATTAATTTCATCGTAAAATTCAATAAATAAAGACTTTATTTCATGTAATATTATAATCGTTAACATATGGCATGATTTAATACAGTTTTGTTTACACCAATATGCGTAAGTGTTTGTTGTTTCTTGTGCCTAGGAACAAAAATGTTTTCATGCACTGGTACTGCGTGTTTTGTTGATGCACTGGACAACTCAACGCGGGTTGATGTATTTGATTGAAGCTCTGCTGCAGTTTGTGACAAAGTTATCATTGTGACAAAGTTATTAAAAAAAGGAACTTTAAAGATTCAAATCTCCTCTCACGACAAGCGGTCAACGAGGTGTTTGTTCTATGTTTTCATGTGGGCGTCATGTCCTATTTTCATTTATATATTTGTATGTGTAGCACACTATGCTAATGTGTTTGGCTATGTATATATGTTGTTCGTTGTTGTTCTCACGGCGTAACGGAAGAAGGAAGAAGGGAGGCTACAAGAATAAACGCCCATTTGAAAGAACCGACCTGTGTGTCTGTTGTGAAGAGAGCTACAGGGGTTATGTTCTGAGACTCAGTTGAGATTAAATCTGTGATCTCTGAATAAATGCAGTAAGAATATTCTATACAGAAACATCCCAGAGTTTGATAGAAATCACTTTGATAGCAATGTTTCGAATGGACCTGCTGTGACATTGCAGTCTGACAAATAGAGACAGAGAGAACATATATTTATTTTCGTGCGGGAGCCATACGGAGACAGACATTTGTCAGAGAAATGTACTTGTCAGACTGAAGACACCCAAACAATCTGTGGGTTTGTAAATGGAGTACACAGAACAACTTATCACGATTGCTGCAGCACTTTTGACAGGAGGTTAAGTGAGACCAGGTGTAGGAAGTTTAGAGGAAAGCAAAAGGATCATTATTGTAGCCACCTTTTCCTGAAATAAAGATTGTATCAATGATGGTGAACATCTTTTTAGTTTTTTTGTTGACCTTGTGATTTATTTTCAGTCAAAAATGTAATGGCTGGATTCACCTATCAACTTACTTATTTTCACTCATATTTCATATATTTTTGTTGTTGTCATAAATGTTGACTGAACTTTCAATCCATTCAATAATTGCAATCTTATATTCAATTATATTTATCGTCATACGTGAATGTTTTTTATGTCTTCTCAATATCAGTTCTGTACATAAAATACTTACTAGTTTCCTACTCTATGTAATAATAAGAAAACCCACGTAAATGTAACTTTAAGATAAAAAAAAGACAAATATCTGGTTTTATAAGAATGATATCATGTTAAATAAAAGCAATATACCTATTTTCAGTCTAGTCGTACAGTGCATTGGTTGTGGCAATTTGCATTTGTATGGATAACTTTTTCAACAGTAATGGTGATGCATTTTCCCCCTAAAACCTCTACTTTAATCATGGGAGCCGCCAGGGATTTTGGGCCCCATAAAAAGATATCACATTGGTTACTTAAACATTTTTTTCTTAATGTTCTAAAACGGTTTGGGCCCCTGTCAGTCATGGGCCCTTAGAATCGTCCTAACTTTTCACCCCCTTACAGCACCCTTGACTATGATCATGACATAACAAGCTCAATGGCGACAAAACTTTAATCCAAATGCACCTTTTGCTTTAAAACAGTATATCGTTTAGAGTTGGAGGATTTATAGAAGGACTGATCCAAATATTTTTTACATTAAGAAGGAGGCAAAGAAAAATCCCATGGCTAGCAGGAAAGGAACAATTTGACCAATGCATGTGTATGTTTCTCTCTGAGGCTCATTACTAGTAGTTTAATCTCTAACATTCCCTGAAAGTAATCTCACTGTGGTTTGGATAATTTGATGAACAACCAAATAGCATAAAGGAAAAGTCATTTATTTCTGCTTCTTCTAATATTTTCGCAGAGGAAGTTAGAGGATAACTCTGAGTGCATAACAAGAGCTCTTCAATTCATCAAGAGTCAGGCGCAGCAGTGCGGATGATGGGTGAAAAAGAAGTATTGAAGAATTGCAAAGAGAGCCCACGAGCAGAATGCATCTGGGACCAGCCGAGACAGACAATAAGTCAGTGCCAGTGGGATGAGAGGAGGAGACAGAGAGTAAATTGGGGGATAGTGAAAGGGTGGCTATTGGAAGAAGCTTTGGACGTTGTCAGACTTTTTTCTCAAAGTGGGTGCCAAACTGTTTGGCAGAAAGTTACATGGGAGGAATAGGATGGTTCAGAAGTGCAGGATTGGATTTACAGAGATAGGAATGGTGAAACGCTGACTACAGAGGTCACTTTCGCTCTGACATCATCCGCCATGTCTTAAGCGGCAGCGACAGATGCATAGAAGGGCAAGCCAGATTGACAGATAACCTCCTCCACTTTCAACTGTCCGCAACCCTGTGGGCTTAACAACATCTCAGGCAGCCGGAGCGGAGGTGGCAACAGGGTGAGGTGTGAAGGAGAGAGGGATGGAAAAGGTGAATGACATGGGGGACACAAATGCGATGGAACAGTGTCTTTGGGCAGAATGAGAATTAGGTCCTTTCTTCAGCACTATCTTTATTCAGCACTATCTTCGCTACTCTAACATCGTATTAAGAATGCCTGGTTTAGGAGACAGTTGCATCTTGATGTTCAAATTGTGATAGGCTGAGATACTTTGACTGAGCCTTTCTGTTGGACAATAAAATGTCTAAAGGATAATAAATGTTAGGGTTACCATAAGAGCTTGAAGAAGTAGAATTGCACAAACATTCACCAAGGCCAATGCCGCATTCAAATGGTGATATACTTTGATTGCTGTTTCCATGAATCGTCACAGACGATACCCATTTTTCGGATTATTCCAAAACCACATGAATCTTGCAATGGTAACAACTGAACATAATGTTTGTACATTTAAATATGTAATTCAGTCAGCCTGAGTATTTAATGGGTTCTTCCTTGACCCATGCTTCACCCTTCCACCAAGATTCATGAAAAACTGAGGAGTAGTTTTTACCTAATCCTGCTAACAAACAAACAAACAAACAAACAGACAACCGAACCGAGCATGACCTCTCAGGCGGAGGTAATGAAGTCATTTGGAGCACCACCATGGCTGAGCAGATGAAACTGTTGGCAAAAAAAGGGCCTCAGGTGTTTTGGTGCACTCTGGGTGATCAGTAACTGTAAGATAGTGAGGAAGTGTAAACAGCAGGAGCGAGAGGAGCTTTCTGACTGAGCAGCTGAACAAATTCTCAAACTCTTTTTGAGGTCATTTATTCAGATTTCTTATTCCTCGGCTGATTTAAGCCATTTTGTAATTCAGACACAGGTACCTAAAATCTCACATTGCTGCCTGCCTGGATTGCATCTGAAGTTATTATGAAAACACTCCAATATCCAAGGAATTGTATCCGTACACACCACAGAGTTGCCTTGGTTTTATTTGTACTTGACTGTTTCTTTACTCGGATGTCTGAATGGATGTTGCCAAGGAGACATAGAGAGGTGAAGATTAGCTCTAAAACGCCCCAGGGAAGCAATAATGTGTTTTGGTTATTTTGGTTTTAAAAGCTGGCCTTCACTTTATCTTTTACCAAAAACAATCCAGGCAGTATTTGTGTAGAAGTTTTAGTAATGTCATTTAAATAAGAGTTATGCCAAGCTGGAATTTTTTTGGAATGACTCAAATAACTTTCTTGTCAGATGTGCACTTTATTGCTTTATGAAACAGTCGGTAAACATAACAGTGTGGAAATCTGATTTGATTTTGCAACTCAGGCTCTTAAAGGCTCAGTTTTGTAGATTTCCAGTAAAACTGCCAACCGTCTTTGCTTCAGAAATTAAATCTGCGGACTGTTTAACTGTGTTATTCACTGTTACATTGAATGTTAACTGATTCTGATTTATTAAAGACCGATTGGACCAAGAGTTCTTATCAAGTGAAAAAGAAAAGTGTGTGTAATGATGTCTCTACACTATTGTTATTTAATTATTATTTTATCATGTACAGGTGACATGTCGTTTTTTAGCAGGTTTTATTTGACACCCACATTTTCCCCGAGGCGTTCCTCTTCCACAACTTTTACACACCAGTACTGTAGGTTATTTCATATTTATCATCATTAAGATCACACGTCCTCAATTTTATTAATGGCTAATGCATTTTGAATGTGTTATAACTAATCGTTTGTATTTGATCTTCCCATTCTTAGAGCCAGTATTCAGCCACTGCACAATGAACAGTACATTTTTCTAATTTAGTGACCAGCAAACCTTTTCTAATATGAAATCTTACATCTCTAACACTTGGCCGTTTTCTCGAATGCTTGAATGGAAGTAGGAAATTAGTCTTGCTCAAAATAGTAGTCATAAAATAATTGTATAATAAACTAAATGATGTGATTCTGGAAACAAATTAAATTGAAAAAAGTACTGTTGCCCAACTGTACATCTCTTTCTTTTATAATATAATAGGCTTTTCTCGCATCCTGCTGATTTGTTTCACTTCAGATTGGGCCAGAGTAACACCGTACTGACTGTGCCAGTAATTATCTTGTTAAATGAAGATTGCGTCCCTTCTTGGCGTCAGTATTACCAGCAGTGCAAATCTGAGAATGTAATGCTTTTTGTGACCTATGTACTTTAATTAAATCATGCCTTTAGAAAGAATTTGTGTTAACACTTAAACGGGCCCTATTGTGATTTTTTCCTTTCATGTATCAGAATCAGAATCAGAAACAGGTTTATTAGCTAGGTTTACACGTACGAGGAATTTGACTTGTTGTCGTGGTGCATAAAAACAAGAATTCAAAACACAGGAAGATACCTAGAAAAATATTAAAAATCATTTGTTATATATGTTTTTGTGTCCCTCACACGCCACCCACTAAATCAATGTCAAGGTTAAATTAATGAGGAATGCCTTGTGATCTCGTTAGTCAAATGTAAAAGTTTTCTTGACACAAAAAGTGTGATTATTAAAATATTTGTTACAGTTATGTGTATTTCTCTATTAGCATAACCTAATATAAACTTAAACCTAATATTAAAAGATTTTCATATCCAGAAAAACATCAAATTTAAACCAGACAAATCAACTTTCAAATGATAAGAACGAACGAAATCTCCCAAACTCCATCCTCTGACATCTGACCAGTGTAATACATCCATTCAATGGGAGTAATTAAATGTCTGACAAGTTGAACTTTCTCTTGAACTCCATCCTTGACGTGGGTCACTGAGGTCTTTGGAGCTATTAAGAAGAGGCAGAAGGATTTTGGATGATTTTTAACACTGCCTGTTCTTTGTGAATGATAGCACACACTTTTTTTCTCATATGCTTACATGCTCACATGATCGTGGACGCACTCTCCTTTACAATCTCTCTCTTTCTGTAACACACTTTTACCAACCTTCTTTGCCTCTGTTCCCATACTTGAGTTTAACTGGCATGAGAAATGTTGTGGTAAAAGTGGAGGACTTGGGTCTAACTGCCTGTATTAAACCACAAGCTGCACTGATTAATACCAGATGATAGGCGGGGCCCTTAAATATCTCTTCATAAAACCCACAAAGTAAAGAGGAAACCCAGTATACTAAATCAGCTCTATACGACTACCAGTCATCCGTCTTTATGTGGGAGGAAGTTAAAGATCACCACTGAGCTTGTGTTGAACTGCAATAAAAATCCTCACTTATAAATCACATTTGCAGACTGGATCTGACTGAAGTCACTTGATCGGTGGTTTGGCCTTCATAAAACAGCGAGTTCAAATCAACCATTGATCTTTCAATGATGAGAGATGTAATCTGTGTTGATAAATCACCTCTTTTATCTTGTTTGGGGACATAAAGCAGCCCTCTCCCATGAATATTGGCAGGATGCTTCGGTAGTAGCCTATCTATATAAATTCAGGGTTGGCTTTAGGGTTGAACGACCAGGATTGCTTTGTGTTAACCATTGATTGGGCTTTTATTTATTAATATTCTGATATTTACTTTTAGAATGTTCAGGACAAAGTGGACAGCTGGACATTTTAACCTACTGCATGAAATGATTGAAAACCCAATAATTTAGCTTGTCTTTTGTTATGTTCTTAAGCTAGAAATGACTTGTGGTTTGTCCATTAAGTGAAAATAGTAATTATGATGTGACTGTCTTGAACCACGACACACACGAGGTAACTGTCACAATCTTATGAAGGACCCAAATGCAGCACTCGAGAAACCAAGGAGTATTGGTAATGTACTTTATTGGTTATAATACCAGAGCAGCGGGATACCAGCAGAACAGTATCAGCCGGATGATGTGCAGGCAAACGAACCAGAGGACAGCGGGCAGAAGGTGAGTCAGGGCCGGGCAGAGGGTCAGGGAGCAGGCGAGGCGGTCAGCGTAAGTACAGGCAGGGTCAGACAGCAGGCAAGGCAGATAGTCCAAGGACAGGAAGGATCAGGGATCAGGCAGAGCAGGCAGGTCGGGGACAGGCAGGGTCGGAACCGGGTAAGCAATCTGGTAACAAACGCGTGAAAGACTAGCATGAAGGCAAAGTACGATCTGGCAACGGGTATGTGTCTGGTGAGGGTTTAAATACTGGCAGTAATGGGTGCAGAAGAGAAAGAGAGTGAGCAAAAACGTGGGTATGGTTAACAGGTGAGACAAGTGAATGGAAAACTACTGGTTAATGAGGTAACATTATCCCAGAAAATTGATATACATAATTACATTCTGTTGCAATAGTAACTACCTTACCCTGAAGCTTTATATTATTTTAGTTGTGACAAAGACTTGCTGGTTCCCCCCTTTATTCAATTATGATGTATTGAATTGCATTGTGTCATTGAACACAGTCACCAAAGGAAACTCATCTTCTCTTTTAGTATTTTAGAGTTTCTCAAAACGTCAGTCCGAGGCCATCTTCTCGTTAAATCTTTTTTAAATGTCATTGCTACCTTGAATTCTCTACTGGAACACAACGACCTCTTTAGGAATGTCTCAGTGATACCAGAACATGTAAGGCTATATGGGAATTAATTAAATGAAATATTTCTTTTGAATACCCTTTTACTGATGAATCCTCTCATAACGATAAAAGCTTTTTGTCAGAGGACACAAAAATCAATAGTTGACTCACAGTGGCTCACGTGCTCGAGCACTCACTTCATAAAAAAGTTAATAGAACTGATTTTTAAAAGTTAGAATCAAAATGTTATTAATGGATGGAAATGGATTTGTTCATTGGTTGTTATGATGACAATGGCTTAAAAAACACACACATACACAGACAAAATGTCTTACAATTAAAAAATATGATAACAAAATATGCTTAATATATTGATTTTTACTTAAAACTGATTTCCACGAAACACCCTAACACATCGAGGGTACCTACGAGTTTGTCACTTAAGTGAAAGGTTTAACAGTACCCAACACTGTGTTCCTTTTTCTCTATTGATATTGAGTTTCTGTATAACAACATTGACTTCAATACAGGCCTGAAATATTTGCAACAGCGTCTCAGTAACACAGTGAGTGAGCCCCAAGACAAAGCAATCGTCTAATTCCTCAATATCAACTTGATGCGTTGGATTATAAAAAAACATTTATAAATAAGCAGTGACATAATTGGGATACAAAATTGTGGAAAGAAAATATATCTGCATATACAGATTCCGGTTAGTTTAAAGGCAAAGCACAATACAAGTTTGGAAATGTTACATTGTTACAGTAATACTGACATGGCTCAGAGGGTAAGAGAAAAAAGGTCAGCAGGTGAATGGGTGGAAAAGTCTGAGGGCATCTGGGGGAACAAGATCTTTGATTAATTCTAATAAACGTGTTTTGCTAACCAAGTTGTAAAACTGATTTATTATTGATCTGTGACATTTTTAAAAGCAGTGATAAAAGATAAATGTGTCTGATCCGACAACACTTGGCCCACAGGGCATGGACAAACAACACATTCCATGATTTCATATGATCAATTTCAACGATTTTAGATGTATCAGGTTACATTTATCCGCTTAATGTGTATGTATTCAAAACATATTTTTAATGTATAAGGTGAGATTTGAGTAAAACCGTCTTCCCATGAACACCTATGGGTTTTAGGAAGAACTCATCCTAACCACCACAAAGGCCAATTCCCTTTAGTGCCTCCCACTACTTCTCTTCGAGACTATTTGAAGGAAGCTGAGAATTCCTGAGGGATTTGCCTGGCTGTGGAGGGAGGACGTGAGTCTGAGATCGCACAGAAATCCCTGACTTGCATACAATCTGCAAAGCCTTTGTACACATGGCTTTCCTCACTACTTCTCGTTTCATTTGCACAACAATTCTTAGTATTTTTGACTGCTTCATTAATTTCCATACAGCCGGTATGGCACAGAAGCTGGTTGCCATTTATACTTAAATTACCAATCACCTGATTTAACAACGTCTCACTAAGACATCAAGTCATACCAGAGCTAGGAACCTGAGCATTCATCTTTTAGGGTTGTTTAGATGCTAAAATGTTGATACACAAGTAAAACTGTGGCTATCCCTGCTGACTAGTTTCAACAAGAGTTTGAGATATTTCAATGTCTTTGGGCAGCTGGTGGTTTATTTTATTCAAGGACGATTTAAGCTGTTGACATCTGCTGACTGGTCTACAATTCTCAAACTAAAGGCGCTCATCGGACGGCAACAGATGCCTTCTATTGGCATCCAGTAGAACCTGCCAATGCCACAGATACATTGGAATCTTGATTGCAGTTTAATATTGTTTCAGATGTTAGTATTGATATTGCAATAAAGAACTGGGGCTTGGGCTCGGGCCTAACAAATTAGGCAAAAGATTTACACCAACAGAACATGTGTTTAATAATTTAATATAATGCCAACGCGGCAATGACCACTATTGAAATAAAGTTGAATGATCAAGATGGCATTTTCTGCACTGCAAAAAATAAATGTCTTAAGGTTATTGTTTTTACCTCTAGAGAACAGGGAGACTTCAAAAGAAATGTTTTCAAAGAAAACCTTTTTTAAATGAAACACTATCTACAGAAATGTGCTGATGTCCGCTGAATATGTAGCTCATTCTGTCATTGTCCAAAGACAAATTACACAGCTTAAAACTTTTAACGTCTCTACTGTGTTTTAATCAAACATTTTAATTTTCTTTCTCATTAATAAGACCGTGTAATGAATTGAGTCAGGTCCGCGGAATAGATTGCTACATTAATCACTCTAGTCATAATCAAGTAGAATGAATGATAATGACGCCCTGAAATGTCTTTCCACTTAATTACAAATCACCTATGACACAATATGCATCCATCACTGAAAGTGCTGGACCACTTGTGATGTAATTCATGTGTGTCATAGATGTCCAACAGGAACTTCTTACTTTTTGGGGGTCTGTAACGAGCTCAGTACTAGTAAGAACTGCTTTTCTTAAAACTGATAATGTTTTATACCCATGGGATCCTGCCAGTAGCAGGGGAGTCCGTATTAAGGAGATTGTCGCTAGCTTAGAGGCACATAAACACTTTAAATTCCCACAGAGCAATAGTTAGAAATGGTGAAATAAATAACACTGCACTTCAAGCATAAGATACAACAACATAAAGCCTTGTTACGCCTAGTGGGCTCAGTAAAAAGCAAGCTGTTTGAACAAACAGCTAACAAAGCAGACTGAGGTAAAGGCAATTTGAATAAAAGTTCAGCTTGTTTTAAGAAAAAGCTGAATTTACACAAATGTGTAGTAGGTTCTGAAGAGCATTAATGTGTAAAGTTACCTATGGCACTCTTTTGAGAGTGTGTTGGGCTTTCCGGGGCTTTCTCTAATGGTGGCACTACAGGAAAAGTCAATAAGTGTCAAAAATACAAAAGATGTAACCTCTTGGATACATTTGAGTAAAAGTCAGGATTGTCACCAAACTACAAAATGAAGATAATAAATATCATAACTATATTTTAATGATATCTCAGACACAGAATATTTAAATGGAAGTTCTAGCCAAATTGTTTGAAGGGTTGAAGATTTGCTGGACTAAGGAAAATGGCCGCTGCTCCAAATGTTATTTAATGACTGTCGTTTTCACTACCTTTCTGATGCTTCTGGGGCATCCTGCACACACTCAAATGTTAAGACATTTTTCTTCAACAGCAGACACACTTTACTGCTTGCCTAAAAGGCGTCAATTTAACTCCTTTGTTTACTTCACATTGTAACACCCGCGCTTCTATTGTCTAGTATTGCTTCAACACATTTGGCATGATATGTCCCCTTTAAGCTACGTTTAGGACACTAAAACTACGTGTTAAGAGTTGAAAAAAATATTTTTGGTCAAGATACGCAGGCCTATATGTCTGCTTTAACGTATAGGCTACGTTTTTTTATATGACTCAATGCTTAATTTAGTTTTAAAAAAGGGACACCAACTTTAGTATGATGTGAAAATCCCAACATAAATATAAAGTCCGCTAGAAGTCACTGCCTTCTTGTTTTCGTATTGATGAGCAACCATGTGAACAGATGGTATGAACGTTCTGAATACTCGTAGATGTAACAGGCACCTGCTAACCAACAGTAAGCTGAGGACCACTTTGTCCATTTATTTGCCAATCAAGATTCCACTAGAAGTTTCTAGATCTTTTCTTTTGTTCTCATTTAACTCCTCCCCACAGAAAGACATACAGCAGATCAGACATCCTGTCCATAACTACAGAAAGGCACATCTTGAGCAGGTATGGGTTCAATTTCAAAACGGGGATGTTTTTATCTGGGTTATTAGTATTCCTTTCTGCTAATTCTTGGCTTTATTTAAAACCAAAGGTTATTGTATGATTCCAGTAAACTCAGTCATTATTCATATCAACCCCATTTCACAATACGGATGATTAATAGCGGTGACCAGATGTAAATCCATTGTGAGCTTGCTCATGGTGTGTTTCTTTTTGCATGAACTCTATGTGTGCATATATTCCCGTGTCCATTGATGGATTGAGCTCTGTTATTGTTTATGACGCCTCAGCATTACGTGAATGATAGCTTGAGATATGACCTCGGGACACACACTATCCATCACTGAACACCACATCTGTCTAAGAAGGGAGTCTGCCATACACACACACACACACACACACACACACACACACACACACACACACACACACACACACACACACACACACACACACACACACACACACACACTGTGGGTCCAATCTAGGCATCTTTCTGCTTCCTAATGAAGTAGTAAGTCCCTCTGCTCTTTCTCGTAGGCCAGCCAATTAGGACACAGGCCGCTGGGTATTGACCAATCAAATTGCTGGCCTTGAGCATTTAGCGCATGGCCTTGACGTTAATATAACTAATCAGTAAGCGAAAGAAAAACTGTGCTGTGTGCGTGTAAAGTATCCTGAAGTTGCCTCTGAGTAAAACTATGCTAACAAGTATTGATTCACAGCTACTGCATTGACAGAAGGTTGGAGGAGAAGGACAGAGATGGAACGGTGAGAAGAATGGGGAGAGGGAGACTATAAAACAAAAATAAAGATTAGAAAAGTTAGAGAGCTTGTGAGGTGGGAGGACACAAAAAGAAGCATTATGAAAATGAAATGAGGAAAAGATTAAGAAAGGCACATAGACAAGAAATCCTAAATGTTATCACCAGTTAAAACACTGGGAAGACGCTTTGCTTTTGAGATACATAATCAACTCTTTATAAATGAGGACATTTGGTTGTGGTGCATGAGCAGTACCCTCTTTCCCCCCTGAGACTGATTATAATTTTCTTTTCGGGCCTGTTATCTGCACACAGATGGATCCTTGTCCTTGTTCTGCAAAACATAACACGCTCTGCCTAAAAGGTTTCCCCCGCATTCAGACTAATCCAAATTCTAGTATGTTAATGACAGCTTGATAGGTCTGAACACATATAATCTCCCACATTTTATTATGTGTCTTTTCCATTTCCTGAATTGAATGAATAAAAGATTGACTTGACCTCATAAACTTGTCTCAGATGTTAAATAAAGTGGACCTTGTGACGATA
The DNA here is from genome assembly GCF_000735185.1 of Notothenia coriiceps. Lineage (NCBI taxonomy): Eukaryota > Metazoa > Chordata > Actinopteri > Perciformes > Nototheniidae > Notothenia > Notothenia coriiceps. The sequence continues at coordinate 88,939 of NW_011361127.1, forward strand.
TTTCAATGAACTTGTAGAGCTTTATTGTTCCAGGGGGTTTAACTCTTAATCCCTTCACCGTGTCTTGGCTCTGCCTCTGTGTCTTATTAGTTGGTTGTGCTTGGAACATTTCCAGACTCAGGCAGGCAAGAAACACAAATGAATACGACCTCGGCTGATTATTTTCAGTCGTACATAACATGGGCCATATCAAGTTCCTTTGTATCTCTTACTCAACTCTCTCATGTACATTGAGGGGTCATCTGTAAGGAGTTGGATAAGGGTCGGTAAATATGCTTGTTGTTCAAAGTTTTGAGTGGATTTAGATACAAATAAATTATCACCACTTCATTGTACGTTTTTTTTGTATAACCTTACATTTATCCAAAGTGACAGTTGTACAAAAAGTGCTTTCAACATAGTGAAGGAGTAAGGCAAGGCAAGGCAAGTTTATTTATATAACACTTTTCTGTACGCGACAATTCAAAGTGCTTTACAAAACAAATTAAAATACTTTTTAGGAATAAATACAGTAAAAACACATATATAATGGCATTTTACAAAGGGCATTACAAAGCAAAGATAATAAAATAATAAAAATAAACGCCACAGGTATACAATACATGTTTAAAAGACATACTGTAGTTCGAATATGATCATCTCAATTAAAAGCAGCGGCAAAGAGATATGTTTTTAGTCTCGATTTAAAAATAGTTAGCGTTTCTGCGGACGTGCATGATTTGGGTAGTTAACAAACTACCCAAATCATGCACGTCCGCAGAAACGCTAACTATTTTTAAATCGAGACTAAAAACATATCTCTTTGCCGCTGCTTTTAATTGAGATGATCATATNCATAACAAGGGATACGGGTAACTATATGAATGAATACTACACTACACGTCTACTATAGTAAACTAGGTGCTTACTATCACCTCATTTGTGATTTGTCATCGCTGACTTTCTCAATGGGAGAAGGGAAATTTTTAGTTTTGAACAAGAGCAGTGATTTTTGGCTCCTAGGATGTCAATGCAATCCTAAGACATTGGTGAAGAGTGCTGTCAGTCAGGGAGCAGCGAGTGCTACTTTTGATTGAGTTCATGTGTGAAAAGCTTGATTCACATGTGTATGTTGATCCAAACATACTGAGCACACAGATCGCTACTTTCTGAACGTTAGGGAACTGCTGTTTTTTGACATCACTCCAAAACTTTGCTGGCCCGTTAGTGCGCTGCATGTCAATAAGTTCCAGTGTATATTTCCCCTTGTCGATGCAGGGGACCACTTCCTTTGCTCAGGTTGAAATGTCCCCCTCTATTGCAACAGTGAAGGGGTCTCTGGCAAAGCCCATCATCACCTCTGTGGGCAGAGCAAGTCCATCCAATCGACCGGCAAAGTTCTCTTTCAACCTCGCAATGAAATCTGTCATCACATCCGTGATTTGTGCCGGAGATGTGATGTGTTTGGGGAGCGTCGGAAAATGCAGCATCCGACCCGTGCTCAAGTCGGTCGTGAAAAGGTCCAGCTTGACTTGGATCTGCTCCACAAGATAAATGACCGTTTTGTCTCTGTTTACGCTTCAGAGTTGAGAGAGACATGTTTTAGAGTTGCTATCATAGGACCACCGTTACTAGCACCACTACATGCACTTTCAAAAAACGTGCTGCGTTGAGGTTTGGTGGTTTCTATGCAACACGGAGTGTTGCGTTCATGGTCTGTAGTACTAGTGTAGGAATTTGGCTACGGGAGGCTGGGCCACTCGGGAGTTGGTTCTGGGCCGCATCTGGCCCGCGGGCCGCCAGTTGAATAGGCCTGCTGTAAGTGATCTCTACAATAAAACAGTTTAGTGCTGGATGTACAAAGATATTAATAGGAGGATGTGCAAAACAGACAAACTAATTAACCTTTATTAACACATTAAAGAATACTTTAGGTTAAGTCTCTTTCAAATAAGAAAAAAAGGCTTTGGCGTCTATCTACGATAATATTTAGGAAGGCAAGTTTAAGTTATTAGCACTTTCAACGCAAAGGCGAATAGTGCTTTCAAAATGAAAGACATTCAGACAAAGGCTTTAGCCTGTAGGAGATCACTTACAGCAGGCTATCACTGGCGGCCCGCGGGCCAGATGCGGCCCGAACCCAAACTCCCGAGTGGCCCAGCCTCCGTAAGCAATTCCTACAC
>NW_011361128.1:0-3621 GCF_000735185.1 Notothenia coriiceps
TTTTTTAAATTAATTATTTGATGCATTGAGCACCACAAAAAGATTCCCCTTTAACCTACAATGTGTGGCGAACTCTTTGGCAGTAGAGATCCCATAAACTCGTCCCAAATATTGACTTATTACTATAGGTAATGTATAGAGTGCCACAGTGACGCGTCCTAAAACCCGGAAGTAAACTCCTTCCAGTTCCAATGGCAATGCAATTTCTCCATAGGATTTTGGAAAATAGCTGGAAATAAGGTCTGTGGTTGAAACACATTTAAGAGAAGGATCACGTTTTGTTCAGCCGGATAATCTCCACATGTCTACCCTACTTTTATAATCATAAATCTAATCGCCAGAAGCAAAATGCTAACGTTATGCTATAAACGAACTACAGCAGCACGACTTCAACGTCACGCCAACTTAAGATCCATATTCAAAAACACAGATTCAAAATTGTACAAGTTGAAGCGTTTGTTTGAACAGTTTGCAGGAGGCAGGGACTTGCTTTCAATCAGAACAGGGGCAAACAAACTTAGAGTGTTTACGTGTTCGGTTTAATGACGTAAACCGGCCTGGACAACTTCTGTAGTCCTATTCAGCCACTTGGTAACAACCATCGTTTTTCAGACACGTAAACTCTTCAAAAATCTCCAGTGGGGTCACTGCTGATGGATTTAATGTCGTAGAACAAAAGGTGATCCGTCTCTTAAATGTGTCTCAACCACAGACCTTATTTCCAGATATTTTCCAAAATCCTATGGAGAGATCCCATTGCTTTTTTTGTCGAAGGAACTGGAAGTGGTAAAATGCTAACTTATTTCCGGGTTCTAGGACACTGCGGCACTCTATTGAAGTGTAATTAGGACACGCCCAATATGTATGACCTGTACCACTGGTTGGCTATAGTCCAAGTGCACAGAAGGTTACCCCTGTACACAGATAGGCATGGTGTTATGTAATCTATACACTGGAAAGTTCTGTATAGAGTGCACTGATTTGAGTGGCTTTCACATGTATTGTACACTAATAGCCCAAATATGTTATTCATAGTCTCATAGTGCAGCACCAGTAATTAGTCTTAGAGTGCAGCCCCACAGTAATTCTTGAAACTCACTAGCAGGAAAAGCAGCACAGTGGCCACAAGTCTTGAACAAATCCAGACAAATGTTAAGTACTATTTACAGTTCAAACCACTATCCCAGAACGATTTAAAGCATTGGAAGCACAATATCATTTATTTGATTGTGTGTTTCTTACCCTCTCAAAGTCCTTCAGGGGGTTATCTAGACTCAGTTCCAAAATGTTCCCAAGTATTGGAAGGGGAGAGGGTCCCGGTGGAAAGTTTTTGGGCCTCCGGGATTTGAGTCGAAGGAGGATGAAGACCACAAAGACACATAGCAGGAGGATTGAAGCAAACATGGTGGAAGAGGCAAGCCGGTTGACTTGCTTTAAAAGTGAAGCTCAGCGCTTAGCCCTGCCTCTCCTGGTTGTGTACTTTGCACCCCTGTGTTAAAGGTGAATGAAAACAATGAACAGAATCAGGTTACACACTTTAATAGGGCATAGGTTCTGACAAGTTTTAGCAGGATTAATCCACAGTAAATTGCCTGTTCATATGCTGCTAAATAAGCTCCTTGAAAAGAGAGAAATGAAGTCAATGAGATGAATTGGTGGCTCTGTCCTGGGGAGCCCTCTGGACACTGTGGAGTTGGTCGGGAACAGGGGAGTGATGGCAAAGCTGTAATCACTATTGGACAATATATCCCACCCCCTGCAGGAAACCCTGTCTGCACTGTTCAGCTCCTTCAGTGACAGGCTGCTTCACCCGCATTATTCTAAGTTTTTTTTACAACTGGGAATTCATGCAAGATGAAAAGAAGCGGATTAACATCGACTATTGAATAAAATATTACATATATAATATTTCATTAGCTGGGCATGCTTGGCATATATGCTCATATCTGAGTATTTGATAACCATCAAGCATTTAGCCACGCCATAGAATATATAGCATTTTATCATTGAAAATGTATAAAAAGTAATCAGGGGAAGTCAGTAGGACTGGGCCTGATGCTGATTCTTAGACCAACTGATGTAACAAACAGTTTTAATCGGATCGGATAGGAGGGCCCCTTGTTCTGTGTAAGGCCCTTGAAGGTCAGGGCCAGCACCGCTCAGAGATTTTGTTGTATGCTTTCTGGGTAAAGGCTTCCACGTCACAGGCTACAACACACAATAGGGCTGATAAATTAGGATTTTATTATCCTTACAATCTTATAATTTTTTTATTACATGTACAGCACTTTGGCTGGACCAAAAATCGCTTTTAAATGTGAAATACAATTTGATTTGATTTAGTTTGCTCTTGTCATACCCAAAATACGTTGACTCTGTTTACATCTGCTCAAAGAACGCTGATATTTTGGAATATGTTCTGAATGTGCGGAAAATTGTGAACATAAACTGAAATATTGCTGAAATATTAAGAGCTATTGAAGTCAAGGGAGTGGGAATTTAGTACTACACTTATTAGAAGTAATTAATTTGCATTTGAATATGTTACTTCGTCAAACAAAAGACAGGAAGAGTGTGTAAACATACATGTGTGTTGATTTAGCAGCAGAGGACTTATATTTGAAAGCACAGAATTCCTAAGAGCCTTTTGGCATAAGCCCACTCCATTATATATTTTTATTTTGTCAACTGGCGCATGGATTGGGTGTTTTTATTTGCAATACTAAGACATGAACATAATAGATTGGGTTAGATAAAAACTTGCTCAAAATGTTCTGAAGGCAGGGGCAGGTCTCAGAATGATTTGGTGGGGTGTTCAATCTGGGGAACAGACTCAGAGCAGGGTGGCACATTTCAATAATTTGTAAAAGAAGCAACTTCACATGAACAGTTTTAAAGATCCAGACAGGAACAATGCTTGGATATGGTAACATCTGGGGCTTAACCCAGCCCGACTATTGTACATTCGAAAATGTATACTGTATATATCAAAAGTGTCCAACACCATGAAATGTAAATAATGAATTAAAACTGTCTGGACCAATCTACTACCCGAACAGAAACATATGGATATACTGTAGGTTACTATATAAAAAGTGTGCAAATCAATTTAGTATCCTAGCCATGTGACCTCACATCCTGTCCGGGGGCATAATCCCACAGGAAGATTTTTTTTTAAATATTGAAGTTAAAGGCATCAATCTGGTGCACTTTGAGGGCCAAATTAAGAGATTAGATCTATTGATACATCTCTCAACACCCATTATGAAAAAATAACTGTATATATAGATTTCAACAATTAAACAATCATTAGAATATGGCGACAACCAATAACAAAACATAGCTCTCAGGAATACTTGCACTAATGTCACATTCATGTTTCTGTTGATTGTGGTTTTTGTTTTAAACATATTTATTACCTAGTACTTTTTACTACGTATTAGTTAGTTTGCACCCTTCTATCTAGGCCCTTTTTGTATCCTGTTATACTGTATATATGTCACACTGTGGCACTGCAATAAACGCAGTCCCACAAGTAAAATGAGAAAGTGTCACGGTTTGTGAAACAAGCAGGACCCAAATGCAGATATAAACTGAAAATTCCTTTATTTCAAGGCACAC
>NW_011361128.1:3661-23398 GCF_000735185.1 Notothenia coriiceps
ACAGATTCAGGAATCAGAAATCAAGAGAAAAGATCAATATGAAGCGCACAGTGAACCAAAGAGAAACCCATATTTCCTGATGCACACAAACGCTGCACACAGCATGCCCCCACCTGATCAACACCTGGAGAGGAGATCATAGACATCATGAAAGAGACACCTCAGTGTGTCACGGTTTGTGAAACAAGCAGGACCCAAATGCAGATATAAACTGAAAATTCCTTTATTTCAAGGCTATGAGATAGATAGATAGATAGATAGATAGATAGACTCAATGACAAAACAGAACACTCACCGCAGAACTAGTCATGGAACAAGACGAACCGACCAAGACAGACAGAAAACCCAGAACTTAAATACACACAAGACTAATCACACAACAAGACACAGGTGAGGAGGGAGGAGAAAACACAGGGGCCCAGGTGAACATAATCAGACAATTNAGTGACTTTTGATACCTGGACTCCAGCTTCAGTCCACTGTCTTTGAAGCTCCCCCAAATTCTGGAAGCGACTCTTCTTCACAATGCTGTTAAGGCTGCGGTCATCTCTCTTGGTTGTGCAGCGTTTCCTGCCACATTTCCCCCTTCCAACAGACTTTTTGTGGATGTGCTTTGAAACTGCACTCTGTGAACAGCTTGCTCTTTGAGAAATTTCTTTTTGTGTCTTACCCTCCTGATGGAGGGTGTCAATGACGGTCCTCTGGACAGCAGTCAGATCAGCAGTCTTCCCCATACTTGTGATTTAGTTTACTGAACCAAGCTGAGTGTTTTTCAAGGCTCAGGAAACCCTTGCAGGTGTTTCGAGTTAATTAGACGATTCAAGTGATTCGTTGAACACCCTACTAGTATACTTTTTCATGATATTCTAATATTTAGAGATAGGATATTTGAGTTTTCTTAAGCTGTATGCCATAATCAGCAATATTAAAATAATAAAAGGCTTGCAATATTTCATTTGATTTGTAATGAATCCAGAATGTATGACATTTTTGTTTTTTTAATTGCATTACAGAAAATAAAGAACTTTATCACAATATTCTAATTTTCTGAGACAGTCCTGTATATAGTGCTTTTCTAGTCTTTGAGCAGGAGCTGGCATTCACCAATTCACTGACACGTTTATACCTCCCGCTCATCAGCAGTGATCAACATACTCACCCATTCACACATTGTTGGCAATGCCAGTAGAGAAAGATTACATTACATTGCATTTAGCTGACACTTTTATCCAAAGCGACCTACAATAAGTGCATTCGACCAGGAAGATACAAGCTTGAAGAAAACAGAATCATATAAGTACATCAGGTTTCATAGAGCCAAACATTTCAAGTGTTAAACACTTGAAATGTTTGGCTCTATGAAACCTGATGTACTTATATGATTCTGTTTTCTTCAAGCTTGTATCTTCCTGGTCGAATGCACTTATTGTAGGTCNTTCCCTGGTGTGTCTAATTGTCTGATTATGTTCACCTGGGCCCCTGTGTTTTCTCCTCCCTCCTCACCTGTGTCTTGTTGTGTGATTAGTCTTGTGTGTATTTAAGTTCTGGGTTTTCTGTCTGTCTTGGTCGGTTCGTCTTGTTCCATGACTAGTTCTGCGGTGAGTGTTCTGTTTTGTCATGTTTTCATTGCCTTGAAATAAAGGAATTTTCAATTTATATCTGCATTTGGGTCCTGCTTGTTTCACAAACTGACACTTTCTCATTTTTCTTGTGGGACTGCGTTTCTTGCAGTGCCACAGTGTGACATACAGGACTGTCTCAGAAAATTAGAATATTGTGATAAAGTTCTTTATTTTCTGTAATGCAATTTAAAAAAANACCGACCAAGACAGACAGAAAACCCAGAACTTAAATACACACAAGACTAATCACACAACAAGACACAGGTGAGGAGGGAGGAGAAAACACAGGGGCCCAGGTGAACATAATCAGACACACCAGGGAAACTAATGACAAGAGGAAAAACACAGGGAAAAGGACCAGACAATAACCCAAAGGAAAACATGACATGGAAAACAGCAAAAACACCCAAACCTACAAAACTATAAACGTGACATAACATGAGAATCGTGACAGAAAGTATGAGGATTTTTTTTTAATAACTATAATAATGATATAAGGGTGTGCCTTGGAACTATGTGTTTACCTAAATGATGACTAAACCGTTTGACATCCACTGAGATAACTTAGACTAAAGTTTATTTTTTTCAATTTTCTTTATGTTTGGAAAAATTAATTGATATTGAAATACATGGCGATTTCTAAAACGTCCTGGGCCAGACAGACGACGCCGCTCGATCCAGATATGAACAATAACATTAGTAGGCTACCTCGTTATGTTTTTGCTTAACATAACTGCCGCTACTTCTTGTTGATTTAGCACGTCCCGTTCTATAGGTGACCCCTCTGGCCCCGCCCCTGGCTGCATGTATGAGACCGTACACGATGAGGGGAAAAACTACTCCTTGAACATAGGTTTGTTTTGATTACACACATTACTTTCATACCAACTCTGACACAGGTGTATCCCAACAGTTACAGACGGAGGAATTCATCAAGAGAAAGACGGCCATAGCAAAGCTTTTTTCCGGAATAAAAAATCCTCTTCTTACTGTGTTTTCTTTTTTCCACTCGTACTATTATTTTTTGCTTTAGTTCTGTTAAAACATAAGTATATTTTAGGCACTGTGTGTTCAGTTTCCAGAAGAAACTTAGAAAAATTATTGAAGACTGGTTTATAGTTAGTGACTGAGAAATGATTAGATACATAAATCCTCGTACCATGATCACCTCACCTACCTGAGGCACAAAACACCGGAAGACGCTCATTAACGGAGATCTGCATAAAGTAAACGTTGCCTATATTTGCCAAACCACACATTATTTCTTATTTATTTTCTTGTAAGATACCATTTGGAAAACCGCCCATTAAAGTATAGATCTTACTATTCTGTCGTCGCTTGTAAAATATTGTTTTCATCGCGTGTAGAATGGGTTTAGTGTTGCCTAGCGGCGTATGGATAGATTATATTATAGGGCTCTGGTGTTGCCCCTTGTAGCCTACGGGCGGGGACCCACACACTCTTTCGAGGTTATTTTGTATGCTTCGTCCGTCCCAGGCTTCTGCTGCTCTCATTACATAAGATGTTGTTATCTAGTCTGTGAGTTAACTCGAGGCAAACTGGAATGGCCACACACATTTATTTGTGAGGAACATATGTGGAAAAAGTAGCCTACTAATCTATTATAAGTAAAAGTCAGCAACCAAAGTAATGAGTTATTATGAACAAGTTAATGTTAGAAGAAGTAGCATTAGGTTGAGTTATGTTATTTTCAAGCACAAATGAAAGATATATTCAATGAACTAACAGTACTATTGTTTGAAATGTAATGCTGTTACAGAACCAAGTATATGATGACAGACTAGATAAGTAAACATGTAATTCCTTTTTACCCAACCAGCAAATTAATAAATACTAGCCTTTTGAGGGCGTTATCGGCTGATCTCCCTCATGTTATCTATGTCATCTAACCCCAGAATTGCTCCTGTATGTCTTTGGTATTGACGTTTAGAGGCTTTGGGTACAAGTGTCAGCTTAATAACATGTAAAGAAATGTGATTTAAAATAGGTTTAACACACAACAAAAGCACAGATTGCAAATTTGGGCAAAAATGGGCAGTGGTAGCGAAATCCATAGGGACTTGGCTTGGGAACCGGAAGGAAGTGCTACCGAGGTGTCCCTGTGCACGGCAGCCCACAGCTCCTAACAAGGGTGGCTCAAATGCAGAATGTACATGTCCCCTCTGTGGGACTAAGGGTAAATATATACAAATGAACAACCATTTCAATATCATTTCACCAATGTAGACGTATATGAACCATCAGTGCGTGATTCGGTATGCACAAATGTTCCGAAAGTATTTTCTCTTGGTAAAATCATTTAACTTTACCCTCTCCAGGTCCGCAATAGGGTTCTCCAGATTGAGCTGCAGCAAGTTCCCAAGGATTGGGAGGGGTCGAGGGCCTGGAGGGAAATCTTTGGTCCTGTGGTTCTGAAAGAGGAGCGATAGGAGCAAAATAGCTCCCAAGAGTAGAACCACAGATGCAATCATGATGAAGTTCTGAATCTGATTCATTTTCACAGCGTTTCAGTTTGTCTCTTATATCGTGTTGGCTTCATAAGCAAACACAACCTTTGCACATCATGTGTCCTGAAAAGGTATTGCATAACCATTAATTTGCCCTAAAAAGCCTGATGCAACAAGAAGATTAGTCCAAACATCCCAATTCATTACTGACTCCACAGGTCAAACAACTTCAACTTTAGAGACGTGTCCATCAGAAAATGTCCTCATTGCCCTTCATTATTATGTGATCAATATTTCATTATTATTTAACAGCTGAATAGTAGAATAACAGAACCTAGAGCAAAATAAAGGGTTACATATATGGATTAATAAATAATAAACTTTACCTACATGCCTCTTGCCAATAACCATAGTGTGATCTGGATTTGTCCTTTACTTTTGGTGTCGCAATAAACTAAGTTTGCAGTGAATATATGTCTCTCATTAAAATGTAACTGTTTCCTTTAACGATTACACTATCATTTAGAAATAAACCAATGCTCTATGTAGGAGCCAATTAACTGTGGGTATAAAGGTAGGAACCTATGTTTGTTGGTGAGAGGTTCCCCCGGAAGGCCCATAGTTTTTGACCACACACGGAGAACAAACGGAGCACACACGACACACACACACACACACACAAACACAGGGTGTTTCAAGCCACACAAAGGAAAGCCATAGGAACGGCTTCAGGAAAAGAGGTATAGGAAACCTGTTCATTGTACTTTTTTATTGGAATAAAATGCACAAATGGAAGTTCTTGTCTGGACTTGGATGATCATTGCCCTGCGTAAGATCCGCTAACTAGTGCCTCAGCGGCTGTTTTAGTTCTATAGGATTTTGGCCGCTACACTCTACGCTCATGTTTTCTTCACTCTGAAGCTATGGTTCTGCTTAATGCACTGCTCTGGCAAAATGTACAACTATAACAAGCCTACTGACCCACTGTTCAAACAACATCTTTGAGAGTTAACTGTTCTGTTTTTTTGTTATTCCAATGAATAACATATTCCGAAATGCTAAGGCACGGATCTGATAACTTGAATAGATCTTTTAGACATGATTACATTTTCCAAATTGTAACTATTACAAACTATATGATATCTTTGAACAACTATAGAGTTGAACTATATTAAGAGATCAACTTAAATTGAGAAAATGGGGGTCTGAGATATAGTCAATGAGACGGATGCCTTCTTTTTTATCTTATCCTTGAAATAGAAACCAACTAATAAAATCCTGTTCCCAATATTGCCCACTTGAGGGAGCCATTCAATAACTGTTGTCGTCATCTTTTTCCCCCTATGATTTAAAACACTGCAGAAGCCTGAATGTGTTAATAATAAAATGGTCTGATGAATGTTATTATGTTGTACTAACACACAATATTCTAAATGTCCAAACAATGAGGAGGAAAAGACAAGTGTGATCACCTAAAACTGCTTAAGTTCACAGGATTGACCTTCCTTTATGTGGTTGAGACAAACAGTGGTTGAGGATGGATGTGACAATATTAGTGTATTGGTTAAAGCTGGTAACTTTTACACATTGTTGTTACTGCTGCTTTAAGTTTATCTGTTTTGCAGGCTACAGTTAAGAACTTACAGTCCCTACCGCATTGGAAATGTATTTATTTAAATATTTTATTTGTGTTTAATGATAGACAATGGAAGGATTGATGTTGTTAAAATTTCCTTATTTTTGAATGCACAACATTTAAATTGTCTTACTCAGACTTAAACCATGAAAAAATAGCCAGGAAGACAACCAACATGTAATCTTATATAAATCAATTACATATGGCATGTGATTTTAGTAAGTGCTATACACCCTAAAAAATAAGACTATTGGTTACTTAATAAAATTGAGGCAACAAAGTGACAATTAATATAATTAGTAGAATTTAAGTTCAACAACTTTGAATAAATTGACTACATTTAAACAAGAAAAATAAGTACAACTTAACTAAAAAACAATTAAAATGTGTTGGATTAATTAATAGTGGTCCAAATGTTTAGTTAAACAGGCAACATATATTTAGTTAATCCAAATCAATTTCACGAGGAAATTTGATTTTTATTAACCAAGTATCTGAGCAAAAGTAAGTTAGATGTATTAAATATCTGTTGAAATTGTATTTACAATTTTTTATAGTACAAATTGTTTAGATTTACTAAGTAACTGGAGGAAATTGATTTACATCTCCTGAATATCTGGCTGAAAATGATTTGGATTTACTAGATAAAATAAGGTATAACTACTCGTATTTTAGCACATTGGTTCTTAAATCAACACAATTACAGTGCCAATATTATCTACCTTAACATAAATTAGTTGTGTTAATTGATGAAAAACGACTTTAACTCTATTCAATACTATTAATTGTCACTTTGTTGCCACATTAATTCTATGTCTTATCTACTCAATATTCTGCTTTCTTAGTGCCACAGTTTACTAAAGTACAGTCATCACATGACAATGCATATAACGTACAGGTAAACATTTATTTAAACATCGTTTTTTGCAACTTTACATAAAAATACCATATATATTTTTTGAAAACTGCAAAATGCTAAAACATGGATGTGACTGTATATTGTTTTTTAACTGCCTGATGACCTATAACCACTGCCAGTCCCTTGTGGGCATAACAATTTAAATACTTTGGTTAAACAGTTAAAATAAATAAATAAAAATATGACATGGTAAATGAAGTTGGATTCTGATAAGGTTATACACCATTTTCACAGCAATAATCGTTGCCTGTCAAAGCAGAGGTGTAAACAATAACATCAACTATGCTCCATTCCATTTGATGACCTAGTCAGTGAGAAAACTAGACAAAAGTTAGAGCGACGATGAAACTGGATCACCTAAATGGAATGCAGCCGTTGTTTGTTATTCATTCCACCTGTTTACTAATCTGCTGTTTAAAAAGGGCTTGTTCTTTTCATATATTACTTATTCACTTTTTGTAAAAATGGGTCTAATTGAAAAATCATCAAAAAAAATAGAATTTAAATATTACTATGCATATTAAAAGTCTACATTGAAAACATCTCGTATTCACATCCTGATTTACAGTGGCACTAAAAAGGTACAAGAAATGTTGCCTGTGCAAATACTGATTTGAAAACACGATGCCACTCTCTTTAAACAAGTATGGTTAATTGGATTTTTTAACAACCACCTTTAACACTGTTTTAACTCAGTTTTCCAGGAGCCCACTAAGGCCATAGACAAACCCATGTAGTATCCTTCAAAAGGGCGTCCTTAAATAAACAGGAACAAACGACTCAAACATTTAACAAAACGCCGAAGGTAAACCATGTGCCATTTTTGATGGAGACATAACCATTTTTCTCAAGCAAGAAGCTTATTTTTCAGGCTGTTCAACTTTGGGGACAGCTTTGAACAGTCCAGTTCGAGAAAGAGTTTCTGGAAGGCTTCGAACGTGTACTTTAGCAGCTTGGGATAGGCAAGATTGACTGCATATGCGATCCCAATGAGCATGCAGCAAGCACTTGGAATGGTCCCCTGAGAAGTCAGCACTCGGATGCCNCTTATTTTTCAGGCTGTTCAACTTTGGGGACAGCTTTGAACAGTCCAGTTTGAGAAAGAGTTTCTGGAAGGCTTCGAACGTGTACTTTAGCAAGATTGACTGCATATGCGATCCCAATGAGCATGCAGCAAGCCCTTGGAATGGTCCCCTGAGAAGTCAGCACTCTGATGCCCTCTACAACAATGCCGATGTCATGGGAACCCTCTGAAGCATTTGTCTTGATGCTGTAAATCGCCATCCCTTGAACAGCAAGGTCCTGTGATGCGCTGTCTTCATCTGCATCCTGAAATTGCAAAAACATTGTATATGTCAGAATGTTCCGCCAAAGGGAAGATGATAACAATTAATATATAACAATTTACCAAATTTCTTACAACTTACTGGATAAGAAAACTTGGAATGAATGCTCCCTAATTACATCAGTGTTTTAGAAAAATAGAACATAAGGCATTTTGCAATAGCATATTTTTATCCCAGCTAAGTTAAGAATTAGGTGATTATTTCACCAACAACAAACAACAATTTAATTACAACATAAATGATGGTCTGAATTGGGTCAAATGTTTTTAAATTGAAATAAATCCATAGGTATTTTTAATGTATAAATAACACCTGTGTATTGATGAATATCTTATTTTACATTTACTAGCAAAAGCTTGTCACCGGTCAACCAATCTTGATAATTCACTGTAAGACCATTTCTGAAGATTGAAGTCAATTACAGCTACTGGATCAATCCTGCTTGCTCTCTTATTTAAAGTGTCTTTCAGCTGCTATTTGAATAGCTCTTAGAAGAAACCTTTAGGACCACGTAAACATGTATTTAAAAAAATAATAGACATATACAAGAAAATTATATTTCACACTTACACAGAAGCGATGATTGCTAACATGACTCAACAAAACTACGAAAGCTGCCTGACAAGACGGACAGCAAGTTGAAGCAGACAGAACCTTATTTGGACACAATCACCTCAAGAAGAAGAAGGTCATAACGCCATAAATCTAAGTTATTATAATTTAAAATGTTACATTTTAGATTAAGTAAATTAATACTTTGATAAAAGCCTACATTTAAGAATGATTGACAGCTAGCTAACTTAGCTAGTTTAGCTAGTTAACACCCAGTGTAATTGTTCATCACATCTTATGTTATTTTCAGATGAGTTTAAAAGGCTGGCTTTTCAGCAAACGATAGGGAAGTGATGATCGTGGTGATGAGGAGGGGGTTAGTTGGGTGAAGTTAGGGAGGTGGGTCTCTGTTGTCTGGCAGCAATGTTTTGAAAGGGGAGCAAATGGATACACACTTTTTGGGAAATAGTTTTTAAGTAGTTGTTTACATTTACAATTGTATTGACTGATATCTCGTACTAGATAGGACATGCGATGAGAGTAGGCCAGAGCAGAGGAGGTGAAGGAGCAGGTAAGGATAGAAGAGAGGAGCAAGGTGCAGCTGCTGCTGCTGTCAGAGGGTCAGAGGTAGGAGGATCAGAAAGAGCAGGGCACCGGCAATCAGGATTTGATCCAGGGTGGATGGGGAACCTGAGGTTCAAGTCTTGGCTGTACAACACGGCTAACCATGGTCAGTATCTAACATATGGAGCAGTTAGGGGCTTGATCTCTCAAACCTCTTAAAGAAAAAATATATATATCAAAGATCTTGTCGCGACAGGAATGTTGTGCCGCCAAACACAAGCAAGCGCCGAAGTGGGGGGTGTCTACGCGGCCATTTATTGAGGTTGGGTGCATGCTTTTCCGAAGCGTCTACCTTGATAAGCATGCTGTCACTCAGCACCATCAAGAGAGTGTGAAGGCACACGCTGCACTGATTCAAGGTAAAATTCACTAATACTGTAGGCCTACTGTATCTTATTTATTTTTAAAGTCTGCCAGTCCGTGACTTTTCCTGAAAGTGTGTGATGTAGCACCCTCTGTTGTTAACAATTGTCAATATGAAGTCAGATAGGGATGATCTCTCTCTCGCTCTCTTAAATATTACCCGCTGGCAGATATAGGTATAAATGGCATTTTTTCAATCTGACTTCATATTGACAATTGTTAACAACAGAGGGTGCTACATCACACACTTTCAGGAAAAGTCACGGACTGGCAGACTTTAAAAATAAATAAGATACNATAGTTCAAACAACACAACAGTAAGGGCTATAATACATTACAATTTTTTTATTTTATTTTTGTTTACCTTTCCACAGGGGTCCTCAGTGCTGGGTCGCCTTGACCCCAGGTTTATCACCTTGACACGAAGCGGTGATTGGTTGTTTTAAGTGCCTCTACCACCTCACGAAAAAAGAACATGGCTGCCCATACGAACTATGCTGACCTTTTGGGCTCGCAGACACACTCTTGGTCTGCCATGAATCTGTTGAGAAGTTAAAGGTAAGTTAAATTGCTTTCTTTAATCAACTTCATCAACAAAAAAAGTTGTGCAAATCTATATCTTAAAGTGCATCTTGTTTTCTTTAAGATCGGGAGGACCACTAACACACTCATCACCGAATCATCCGATTGAGATGTTAGAAATCCTGGGCACTGTCGCTTGAGAGCCTAATCTTGGCAAACATCTCAGTGCTTCTGGTGGCAATTGGGTCTGAGGTTGTGACGAGCACCACAGATGTGCTCTGGAAGAAGCAGCTCGATGTTCACCGTTAGGTTATAATTTTTATTCCAAGAATGACGACAATTTAAGACTTAAATTAATTTTGATCACGTGTCTTTATTATGTGTTTTAATTATAGTCTTTGCATAGCCAGACCTTATCTCCACACTTCGTTTACACTGTGCCAGCGCTGAAGAAAAGTCCTGGCTGGAACTCAATTACCAGCTCTGGGACAGGGGGGCTCCGGGGGAAACGCTCTATTTTCTAACCAATCCAGTTGGTTGGCGGTTGCTGAGCTTGTGGTTTCTTTTCACGTAGTTCTGGATTGAAATCGAATCGGGGCAACAACATATTCCACCGCCAGCTGATTGGGTAGTAATAATAAACAAATAAGGCTTATCCCAAAGACCTACATCTGTTGAGTTCAGTCTGACTGTTTTAATATGTTCATCAGAACCATGGACAAAACTTGGGCTGCTTAACAGCCATTTTCTGGGACCTGGTTGACAGTCAGCGATGGCAGAGCTGACAACCATAGTCAAGGCAATAAGAACCGATCCTCACAAAAAGAACATTCCACACAGAGGATTATGGGCCCTGGGGACGATGGAGCAGCTGTTTAGACTGGTATAAACTCCAACAAAAAACAAGGTTGATATTCACTGCAGCTTAAAACTAAACAAACAATGCATAAAACATGTTTGTCCTGAAACAGGGAGAGTGAATGGAGTGGCCAAGCAGCTACAGAGGACACCTTCCCTGGAGGGGTGTCGGTTGCCATGTGCCGCACACCGCCTCGCCCTGTGCTGCAAGGACGCCTCATCAGGAGTGGCTTACATGACTCTTTTCAGGGACCTTCTTACAGCGCTACACTCTGCTACTTCAGGAACATGCGCGAATCGCACAGCGTGTACTCCAAGGCTGCAGCAGAGTGCGCTGGGCCTGGATAACTTGAAAGGTGAAGGTATTTTAAAGGGGAAAAAACATTCTTCCATATTTGGAGGCACCTGATATGACTTAATATTGCTTTCATCTTGTGGCTCTAAATATTTTTAGGAGTGAAGGACACACGCTGGCTTGCGCAGCCGCGTGTTGTCTCTTCACTTCCTAAAAAATATTTAGGAGCACAAGATAAGACTAATATTAAGTCAATATCAGGTGCCTCCAAATATGGAAGATGTTTTTCCCTTTTAAAATTTAACCTTCACTTTCAAAGTTAAATCCAGGCCCACAGCACTCTGCTGCGCCTGGAGTACCAGCTGGCGATTCGCACTGTCCTGGAAGTACAGGTGTAGCTGCTGTAGAAGGTCCTGAAAGAGTTCATGTAAGCCACTCCTGATGAGGCGTCCTTGCAGACACAGGGCGAGCCGGTGTGGCGGCACATGCAACCGACACAAATCCATGGGAAGGTGTCCTGTTAGCCTGCTTGGCCACTCCATTCACTCTTCCCTGTTCACGGACAACCATGTCTTTTATTGTCATGTGTTTTAGTTTTACGCTGCAGTGAATATCAACCTTGTTTTGTTGGGTAGTTTCATACCAGTCATAACAGGTTGCTCCATCTGTCCCCAGGGCCAATAAATCCCTCCTGGGTGGGAATGTTCTTTTTTGTGAAGGATTCTGGTCTTATTGCCTTGACTATGGTGTCAGCTCTGCATCGCTGACTGTCACCCAGGTCAGAAAATTGGCTGTAAACGCAGCCCATTTTCTGTCCATGTATCTGATGGAACTCTTAAAACACAGTCAGACTGACTCAACAGATGTAGGTCTTTGGGATAAGCCTTATTTGGTTTATTATCTACTACCAAATCAGTGGCGGTGGAATATGTTGTCGCCCCGATCAGATTCAATCCAGACTACGTGAAAGAACAACAAGCTAGCAACCGCCCAACCAACTGTGATTGGTTTAAAGAAAATTAGAGCCGTTTCCCCGAGCCCGCCCTGTTCCCCGGAGTGGTTAATGAGTCCAGCAGACTTTCCTCAGCGCTGGCACAGTGTAAACGAAGTGTGGAGATTTAGGTCTGCTATGCAAGACTATAATTAAACATTAATAAAGACACACGTGATTCAAAATTATTTTATAAGTCTTAATTGTTGTTCATTCTTGGAATAAAATTATACCTATACCGTGAACATCGAGCTGCTTTCTTCACAGAACACATCGTCGGGTCTCGTCCACCTCAAAGACCAATTGCCACAAGAGCACTTGATGCTTTTGCCAGATAAGGCTCTTCAACGACAGTGCCCAGGATTTCTAACATCTCATCGATGGTTCGGTGAGATGTGTAGTTGGTCCTTGCCCGAGTCTTAAAGAAACAAATGCACTTAAAGATTAAAATTGCACACTTTTTTTGTGATGAAGTTTGATTAAAGAAAGCATTAACTTTACCTTTAACTTCTCAAACATACTGGCAGCCAAGTTAGTTCTGCAAGCTCCAAAAGGTCAGCATAGTTCGTATGGTGAGCATGTTCTTTTTTCGTCAGGTGGTAGAGGCACTTAAAACCACCAATCACCGCTTCGTGTTCAAGGGTCATAACTGGGTCAAAGGCGACCAGCACTTAGGACCCTGTTGAAAGGTAAACAAAAATAAAATAATAGAAAAACTGTGTAATGTATGAACTATGTTGCCTGCTTACTGTTGTGTTGTTACTATNCTGATATACACCTGAACATCAGCAGGAGAGGACTCTTTAAAGTAGAGACACTACATACTGATATACACCTGAACATCAGCAGGAGAGGACTCTTTAAAGTAGAGACACTACTACATATACACCTGAACATCAGCAGGAGAGGACTCTTTAAAGTAGAGACACTACATACTGATATACACCTGAACATCAGCAGGAGAGGACTCTTTAAAGTAGAGACACTACATACTGATATACACCTGAACATCAGCAGGAGAGGACTCTTTAAAGTACATTAAACCTTCTGAGCTACATGTCTCTGGTAAAACAGCACAAGGATATTAAAGGACTAATCTAAAAGCCATGGTTGTACTTTCCTGAGTTGGCCCTGCTTCTTTATCCTGTTTATGATGTCCTTCTCTGCGATATGAGCTGTTGTGACAGATGTGCAGATACAGTACAGCGCAGCAGCAGAAACTGATTGACTGACAGTTTTGTTTTTGTTGCCTGTCTGCTGCAGAAACCATTTCCTGTAATGTATGAGATTGTAATCTTTTGATTTCCTTTTTCATTAGGAGTGACTTTATCTAACACGTAGGTAGTGGAAGATGAGAGCTCTGATCTACCTCTGCATACGAGAAAATACGGAGCCAGGTCTGGTAAACAAAAAGGTGACCAAAGGTGGAGTCTAAGGAAACAATATGGTGTCACATTAGGAAATAAAAAGTTAAGAAACAACTTTATTGCTTTTATGTTGTAATACAGGCCTTTGTTTGTATAGTTCCTTACATCTTTTATTACTCTCTTTTGTCTAATCCCTCAAACACACACACACACACACACACACACACACACACACACACACACACACACACACACACACACACACACACACACACGGCTGAGTGAGCCGTTTTAACTTGACTAACCCAAGTAGTCTGAGTCAGGTGGAAGTTGGAGAAGAATTCCCTGTGTGACCTTTTCTGTTAAATGTTTAACATCGGTGCTCTATTGATGGCCAGCCAAGGCACATTATTTGCCCATGTTGTGCTGTAAAATGTGCTTAATCATTGGTTTGAAGCCCTTTCTTCAGAGTGTGTTTGAAGCATTCTCCAAGTTCCTCCAAACCAATGAAGGAGTAAGGAGTTAACAGCTAATAATAGTGTAGGTTTGCACACAAACAACAATATCAAACAACAGAAAATAGATAATTACGAGTCATTTCAAGTTATATGAGGTTATTAATAGAGGTGGAATGTAGTAAAAATCTACTCAAGTATAATTTTGAGATACTTGTACTTTACCTGAGTATTTTATTATTGTATTCTAGTTCATACTTCTAGTCCACTACATGTATTTAGTTACTTTCCAGAAGCAGATTATTAGCTTATACAAATAAATCAACTAATAAATAAACATTGTTGTATAATTATAGGTTAAGATATCCAGCAGTTAAGTCATTAATATTATTTATATATGTTTCTGATATAGTACACTACGCATAACAAGTACTTTTACCTTTGGGACATATATTTTATAACACTTTTGTAGCCTACTCATAATAAAGTAAGATTTTGATTGCAGGACTTTAGTATTTTTTCATTGTGTTATCGCTACTTTCACTCAAGTAAAGTTTTATCTGAGTACTTTTTCCACCATCGGCTGTTGTACAGAAAAAAGGCATTACATTAGGAATAAACGTGCCTTCAACACATATAAAGAATTCACCTCACCCAGCTTTTTTAAAAACGAATATATCTGCATGATTGTTGTTCTTGTTATGAGTTTGTATCTTCATGGTCTATTGTCTTTATTGTAAATCGCTTTGGATAACCGCCTCAGCTGATTGAAATGTAATGTCTTTGAACATCCGGCTGCTCCTGTTGTAATTGGCGGTTCTGTACCGAATGATTACCACTAACTAGATCTCATAATTTACCCTTTCCTCGGTTTTCCTATCTGCCTTCTTTCCTACCTGTGTGGGTTCGTCTCACCTGAAGACAGCCAGGAGCCGCAGCAGCACCTGGACGCGTCACAGGGTTTGGAGAGAAAGGGGGCGGAGCTTTATGCACAGCCAGAGCGAGGATCAGTGAGCGCGCGGCAGCAGCAGCAGCGTGTTTCTGCTGGATGCAGTCAGTGTTTTCTGCTGGATGCAGTCAGTGGTGAGACTCACAGCTTCCAGGTGGCGATCAACTAACTACAGTGTAACTACAGTGAGAAACAGCCACAAATCTGACTGAGAAGAAAATAATCGGAGTTATATTTCTGGGAATTTCTCATTTCACGGAGAAGAAGAATAGAAAATCCCGGCGATCAGTTTGGACTTGATGAGAAAGTTAAGAAGTCCCGCTCTTGAGGAGCCCAGCGGAATATGATTTGAATTAAAGGAACTTACTACACTGTTGCTCTCGAACAGGTGAGTTTATTCCACATTCATTGCATGTTCTTGACTTTAGTAACACTTTGATTCCGTGCGTAAAAACGCAGCAAACCTGTCCCTGAAACTCCTCACTCTCTCCTCCTCTCCTGATATCACAGTCAGTTTTTGAAATGTTTTTTCAGGCTCGTTGACACCATTTCACCAGCTTCCCATACGTGTTTTCTGAGACCTTTCGCCATGAGTCACTTTCCTCTCAAACTGAAAACATTTTCACTGTTTCCCACCGCCTTTTGTCCCTTTTAAAAAAACACAGCTGTGCCATGAGGAGTAACTTTTTATTGTGTTTTGTGCAGGTGCGCAATAATGCCAACTATTACTCATTATTTTACACCAAAACAAGACGGAACTCATCTCACTATGTCCTTCATAAAATAAAACTGACTATAATACGGTGTTAATGTTCTTTAAAACAATAGTGTATGTATTTTAGATTCTAAATTTACACTACTTTCATCATTTTTTTCTACATAATCCTCTTATAGGTTTCCCGTAGTCACCTTTAAATATTGGCACTTAGGAGTAATATATTTGAGAGTTGTTGTTTTTAAATATGCACCTTTTTTAACTCTTCCTGAAACTCTGTTCTAATATAAACCTGAGCTTTCTTCCTCTTACTGGCACTTAAAAAAAGAAAGTACTAACAGTGAGACATCCGTTTTAAATTGGTCTAAATGTGCACCCGGGGAATCTCAGAGATTTAATGAAACACTGTGGGCATAAATGAAAAAGCCACTGCGCTGGACGTTATTGCCTTGTTTTGGTTTGCATTTGGTGTTAAAACCACATGCACATAGGGGAGCATGCAAATTCACATTTTGCAAATTCTCTGGTGTTGTTCTCCCTTGACCCCCGCCCCCCCACCCTCCTCTAAAAGCATCTCCCAGTGGATTACCACTTACTTGCTGGGGTTATTTATCATTTTGCAGGATGGTCCCCCTTTGCCGTCTCCCTGCAGCCTCTTTTGTTTTAATTAAGTTTATCCCTGCTCCCTCGGGCCCTCGCTGTCTAAACTTAGGCTGGTGGTGGCTCTCTGGGTGATTCACTGCTCTGCCTCTCGCTGTGGTCACTTGGGAACGGAGCTGAGCGCCGCAGAAGTGCTCACCCAGGTCCCACTGCTGGTCTGTCTTGGGTCATTGCAGTCCGGAGTAGAGGCAGCCAGGATTAGGAGGCTGATATTAAAGCTTTGTGTCACCATATCACTCTTAGTCACTTCAGTATGAATGCTTTCACTGCTTGTGGTGAAGTGAGTAAACCCTGGTTTCATAATCTGACACAGTTCCATTTATGAGTCTCAAAAGGGATTTAGATATCCCTTTCTTTTTCTCATGTGGTCCCTTTTCAGCGCCTTTTCCCGCTCACTCCAGACAATAGAGGCCACCTATTCAAAGATATTCATGAGGAATCTTTTGTGTTCCAGAAGGGATATATTACCCACTAATTTCTCATGTCTTTTATTTCTGGAACAGGATGAATCCCCGCTTGCTTCATGCCGTCATGCTGCTGTGGGTCTTGTGCTCCAGTGCGCAGGGCCAGTGTGATAAATCACCCGAGACCAATAAACTCAACCTCTCGGTCAACTACGAGCTCCCGACGTTCACGGCAGACTTCCCGATCCAGAACATGGTGACGCTGGATGGGATCATCTATGTTGGGGCTGTAAACAGGATCTATGCCTTGGCACCGAACCTCACAAAGTTGTCAGAATACCACACGGGGCCGCTGCTTTCCAACGAGACCTGTGGCCAGACATTAACAGGCGCTAGCAGTGGCAGCAAGGTGGACAACCACAACATTGCTTTGGTGGTGGAGAACATCTACGACAAAGGGTTGTACAGCTGCGGATCGGCGGACAATGGCGTTTGCCGGCGTCACGTCCTCGATGACGACAATAGCCCGAAAACCGTTGACGAACACGTCTACTGCTTCGCCGACAAAGGGAGGAAAGGCAAAGGTCAACTCATCGACTCGGATGTTGTTGTGAGTGCTTCAGGCTCTCAGGTGCTTAATGTGGAGAGCAACTTCATCATGTTCTTCGTCGGGAACTCTGAGATCCCAGGGACAGGAAACGTATCGGACAGTGCAACTCATCCCCATACCATCTCTCTTCGGAAGATGAAGACGAGCCAGAACGGCTTCACCTTCTACTCAGACCTCTCGTACATGGACCTGATTCCGCCGCTACGAGGAAACTACTACCTGCGATATGTTTACTCCTTCCACAGTGGACCGTTCACCTACTTCCTGACGGTGCAGCGGGTGAGCATGGACTCCGAGGCCTACCACACCCGCATCGTCCGGATGTGCTCCTCGGACCGCGTGATCCGCCGATACGTTGAGATGCCCCTCGAATGCATCAGCACCGATAAAAGGCGACGACGCTCGTCGGAAATTGACACGGTTTTTAACATCCTCCAGGCAGCACACGTCACCAAGGTGGGGAATGAAGTTGAGCTGCAGAAACAGCTGAAGGTGGAGAGAGGCGACGACGTGTTGTTCGCAGCGTTTGCTCAGGGGAAGCCGAACTCTCCGGAGCCGACAGCGAACTCAGCCGTCTGCATCATGTCCCTGAAACACATCAACAAGATGTTCAAGTTGTACATGCAGAAGTGCCACACAGTGGACCCGTTTCACTTCACAGGATCTAACAAGAAGTCCTGCTACAATGCGGTGAGTAATGAAAGGGGGCGGGGCTTAATGTGCAGTGGTAGCCATTGTAGAACTCTTACTTTGCATTTGATTTCTTGGAGGAAATGCTATTTTTTTTTCATGAATATTCAAACATTTTTCTAGCAAATGTATTTTTTTTGCTTCTTCTTTTAAGTTGTGATACATTTCCACCAATTATGTTAGGGTAAAATAACCAAGAAAATGGTGTAACTGCACTTACTGTATGTGTGAATGCAACCTCTACAATGGTTTCTTCTGTGTGAATATGTACATGTCTGATGCTTTTTAACAGTCAGTAGAGAGAAGGATACGTTTACAGCTGCAAAACTTGGTACTGTACGGTTCAAACATGTTTACAATGCATTTAAAATGACCTGTCTCGTAGTCCAGGTAGTGTGTCTTTCTGTGATGCCAAACACTAACACTTTGCCCAGGAACTGTATTTTAGACATTTCAGTCATAACCTTTGATTAAGTAATGTTCATTCTATCCAAGAGAGAAAACAAGTCCAAGTCTCTGCAGGAGAGGAGTCATCATGAATTGGTTTTACGACTTCTTTCACGACACATAAAATAAGCCTCTATCAGTCATCTGTTGTACATGCATGGCTTGGTTGGGTTTTATCTTTAGAGTTATAGGCTTTGACTGTTTATTCAGCACAAGCAGGTTGTATTGTTGGCTGGAGAGACTGTCTCAGGAACTGGGTGGTCTCAGGTTGAGACGGTGTGTCTACTGGACCTTGTATCATTGTTTTCAAGTGTCCTTGAGCAAGACACTGAAGCATGACCCACTATTGACCTCTGACCCCCCTGGTAGAGAGCATACATGTAAGACTGCATCGTAGGTACATGTGAAGAAACAGAGTCCTGATTACAGTGTGTTTTTAATATGACATTTCAGGAGATAAAATACATTTTACATTCTCATGATTGTCGATTTGAAAGGGCATCTGTTTCACAGTGTTGGCTCTGCACTGCGCACATTGTATTCAAAATGAAACATCAGCTTTGGTTTGAGGTGGTGAATATGCATATTTGGTGAATATTGTAGGACTCTTTTTAGCTGTAAAATGGTCCTAAATGTCCAGGCAAGAATGGTAAAAATGTCTTGAGTGGTTGGGTCACATGACCTCAATACAACCTGTCATTATGCATAGGGCCGTGTAACTAATTAATCACATTATGGACTAGTTCAGTATTAAAATTGCAGTAGGCACAATATTTGGTAAAGGAAAACATCGTAAAAATACCTTCTGAATTAACGGTCCAAGTATTTCAACTGTATTTTACGAGCTAAAAATGTCATTTCATTTTGCAATTTCAATATCCGTCAGAAGATGTGCAACCTTAAGTTTAAAATGTGTGAAGATTGGAGGCAAAAAGCCAGTTAATAATGCTGAAAATAAAAAGGGATGTAGCACAGGTGTGGCAGAACACACAAGGGGAAGATAGCTGTATTTGGGTTAGAGAGGATTTGAAAATATGTACTAATATCGATGTATTGCCCCTCAAATTAAAGCAGAAAGTCAGCACAATTCATATGCAATGCACTGAAGTACCCGCCCCCTCTGCAGTTGTTACCTTCCCTGTAGTCACTCACCTCATATCCATCAACATGGACTCAATCAATCAGCTGAATCACCTGATCAATAAGGACATGAAGTTAACTGCAGACCACCCTGTCAAAGGGTC
>NW_011361128.1:23417-25160 GCF_000735185.1 Notothenia coriiceps
CCCCACTGACTTCCTCTTTACTTAACCTCAGCATCAGTCCATACTCTATCACAGCCAGGCAGTGGATTAGCTGAGTCCCCGCAATGTATTATACACTGAATTATGTTTTAAAGGGCAAGCACACACAGGAGTAGATCCAGAGTCCTGAGCAAACAACCAGCTCAATACTGACGAAGGCTTCTGTCAAAACACTGTGTTACTATGCAGGCTACTTTCTGTACGATGAACTAGTTTCAACACCACCTCGTTGTGGGGTAATTTACTGCTGCAGTTGCTTGGCTGCTAATCACACTTATGCACCATCTCGGATTGGGTGTGACGGTATTTTTGGCCACATTAAACATTTGACAATAACTCTCTGGTAGCTTACTTCAACAAATATACAGTTCTTTATTTCCTTTTTGCAGGAAGTTAATGATTCCATCTCTAATGTATATTTTATATTTCTGTGAAATCATCGCCTTCATAGAACTGTCTTTATTCAAGATTACATTTGAGCACATCACGATAACATTATATTTGACATGGCTAAACGCTTTTTTTAACTGAAAAGCACTTGTGTTGTTTACATTATAGATTTAACAGTGAAAACAATTCAGATTGAAATGCACCCATAGTGAGTCCAGCTCATCCTTTCTGATTTGCTATGCCCTGACGGAACGCTGTTACTCGCATTTCTTACATGTAAGCATTGACTTGGAGCCAAAGTATCAGTTCTTGTGCACACAGCCAATCATCTTTGAAAACCATGCTGCTCAGCTTTAAACATTTCCAGCATCTTCTACTATTTCAGACATCCATTGGTTGGTATGAAAATCAGCCGACTCTTGAGTCCAGAGTCTCAGATTTCATAACAGCGAGTCTCTTAAATGTTCCTGTTTACCTCTTGTAAACACACTTAAGTAAACATTCAATCTCAATGATCGTTGTCTGTAACCTTGAAGCCTGAGACACGCTCAATATTCTTTCTTTACATATTTTCATGTTTTACTTCCATGAATCAGCTTGTCTTTTCTCTGGTGCTTTGTTTTCTGATTGCTTGTTTGTTTGGGAAGTAATCTCCACTTAATGTCCATAATGTATTTCATGACCCGCCTGT
The DNA here is from genome assembly GCF_000735185.1 of Notothenia coriiceps. Lineage (NCBI taxonomy): Eukaryota > Metazoa > Chordata > Actinopteri > Perciformes > Nototheniidae > Notothenia > Notothenia coriiceps. The sequence goes on from NW_011361128.1 coordinate 24,517, forward strand.
TCATGTTGGCACATGTGCATCTTCCTTGGCTGCTAGAACACCACATTTAAAATAAACTGGGAACTTGATGGATTACAAAACTCAAGTTTGACGAGTCGACTAAGTGCTTCTCATACTGTCCAGAAAAAAATGGAAACCAATCAGCGCTCGGAAAGCTTACAGAAACCCCAAACTGTAGAGCATGCATTACAAATAAGTTGCATAGTCTCACAATAATAATAATAATAATAATAACAATGATAGATTACATTGGTGTAGCGCCTTTCAAGGGACCCAAGGCCGCTTTACATGGTCAACAAACAAACAAACAAACAAACAAACAAAAAGCAGGGGGACTGTGATGGGTTAGGGGTCAAAGAAAAAGTAGTTGATTTGAAAGACACAGGCTGCTGTTAAGATATCACACATGGAAAGTGACTAGTGGTTCTTATAAAGGGATTGAAAGCAGCATGACGGGTGTTTGGGAACATCAGCTCAGAGACGTAGATCCGCAGGGGACAGGGAGGAATGCTGGGAGCCGGGGGGGCGGGTGTTCGGGGGGGCATTGGGCATATCTGAGCTGCTCCCAGCCGAGCCGTGATGAATGGGCTCGGGGGATAACAGCGACATGCCAGCAGCTGGGGCCCCGTAAGGTGATCGCTCCC
>NW_011361128.1:25169-50120 GCF_000735185.1 Notothenia coriiceps
AACACGTACAAAAGCTCACCTCTTCAAACTACAATGTGTGATGGTTGTTTTATTGCTCGATTTTAATGTGACTTTTGCTATATGTATTGGTTGTCCTTTTCACTCCGTCTGTAAGGCCACTTTGAGCACCTGTAAAATCACAAAATAAATGTATTACTATTTTTAAGTTGCATCAGTAACACCGAGGAGACTTTTCATCCGGGTGGATGTTTTGATTGGTGACGATCCAGATTGACCTTTATATGATCGACTTTTTGAGGCATCAGATCTTGAAATGGCTTCTTGTTGTATCTGTGGTACATTAGAGGGTCTATTTACGAAAGGACACAACTGGTGATGGGCTTTTCAACCCCTCTTAAAGCTGTTAAACATAAATAGTCATTATTCAGACATTCAAACACCTCCGACATTGTTGCTCCTTCTGAGGCTGCTCAAGCTTTTTAGTACACCGTAGGTTTATGTTTATTTTTTGGGAGTTTGACATTATACCATGGCATATACTAGGGATGTCCCGATCACCTGTTTTTGCTCCCGATCCGATTCCGATCATTTGATTTTGACAATTAGCCGATACCGATTTTTCCCGATCCGATCTTTATGCAATGCATTAAGAGAGAAAAAAAGAAAAAAAGCATTCAAGTTGTCCCTTAAGGTTATTTTTTTATTTAAATTGGATATTCTATCCAACATGGATATAGCTTCTTTCTTTCACAGCAGCATTGGATCAGTTCAGTTGTGCAGCATTGGATCAAAACAAAATAAAGCTTATCAGTACTCGTTAGCTTACTGCTACAATTAGACACTGCGCCCACTCTGTTGCCAGATTTGAGAGAAATAAGCAACCAGGTCTATGAAAACAAGCCCCAAAGAAGCAGCACATACATGATGTTGTGTCATTTGAAACCAAATCTTAGGCCTCAGGATGACTTTAAGACTTGAACATGGTCATTTTTGTTTTGTAACAATTAATTAAAAAAAAAAAGTAAAAAAAAAAAAAAAAATCCCGATCCCCGATTTTTTTTTCTCCCGATTCCGATCTTTTGAAAATCACGTGATCGGATCGGGACATCTCTAGCATATACAGTATGCTATATAATGGCACACCAACACATTTGGGGTTTGATATCTTTCCCAAGCACACTTTGACGTGTAAAGTCCACATTGAGCCCCTGAGAGCCTGCAGGGCTGGTTATCGAACTGTTGAACGACCACTCTACCTCAGTCGTCCCTACTTGGAAGAAACCTTTTTCTAACTCGACATAAATCATTGTGACAGCTGGTGTGCTGCGTATTTTGGAATTGTTTTTGTCACGATGTAGGAAAAAAAAGCTGGAAACAGTTGACGGCCCTCAGGCAGGTCTTCTGGCGTCTTTGGTGAACAGATGTGAGAAGATTAGTCTGACGTCATCCACAAGTCAGAAGCAGCTGTATTCTGATTGCTCACAGAGGGTGTGGAGCTACCGTGCATGGGATCAAAGCAAAAACCGCCCTGTTGCAAGGGAAAAATCAAGATGGCGCCGCGGATGGCTGCCTCAGTGGTTTGGTGCTCTCTGTTTTGTCTTGTTTAATGCAGTGTTTACATACAGTACATTGAGCTATTTCACCCGGGAAGAGCACCTATAGTTCTCTATCTGTGTTTTTCATTCTTGTTTTAATTGTATGTGTGCACCACAACACCAAGTCAAATTCCTCGTACGTGTCAGCCTGGTAATCAACCCGTTTCTGATTCTGACCCTAAAACAGCTCAAAGCCTCGTGCCGCTCCAGCTTCAGACTATTGAACAAGACTCTTGCTTTAACAAACGCTGAGAACAGCTTCCCTCCTGAAACCCCAAACAGTGATTGTCTGCTCCCTCCTCTTTGACGGTGACTGGCGGTATGAGAACTGTTGTTTTGATCACTCGGAGAGAGAGTCTGCTGTTCCACTATTAGAAATTCTTTCCTCTTGACTCACTTGATTGCTAGGTCGACGTGAAGAATGCTATTACTGTGGCGAGGGCTGCAGGAGCATCTCCGTGGCGTATAATTATCATAGATCCTTCTGTTGCTAACTCTGGAACACCTTGAACACAAGATGGTTCACGTCAAGGTTTCCTGTGTTCCCTTCAACGGGAGTTTCTCCCCCCCTGCCTGAAACGCCTCCATTGGATTCCTTTGTTTACTTCTGTGACATCATGACATCACTATGTAACACTTGCGCTTCTATTGGCTAGTGCTCCAACACATTGTACGTGATAGGCTAAGGGGCGGGACATCTATAAGCGGTTGACCAATCACAACAGAGCCGGCCAGCTAACCAATAGGAGCAGACTGGGCTCTGGTTTCAGACAGAGGGTGAAAAGAGGTGCTGCAGCACAGGCAGTATGAGAAAAACAAAGAGCTTTTTGAACATTAAAGCATGGAGACATGTCCCAGGAGAGGCGTCTGAATCTGACTGAGCGTTATATGTTTTGTTTAAATAATGCTGACTTCATTCTTATGCAGCTCAGCAGCTGCGATAATGTCCTCACTCAATCTTCCCTTTTTAGTACCTCCAACTCAAACACATGCTGACAAAACCAAAACAGAACATTGACTTGTTTCTCTGCATGACACAAAAGAAACCTGCTGTTTGAGACATAGTTTGACTTTGAGCCTCCCGACACACGCAGCAGGTCAACATCTGAACGGCTGCAGCCAAAAGAGCTTTTATCTCTGTGAAACTGGGAAGCCGTTTTCCAACTTCTCTTTTATTGCTGACAGTCTTACGTGTATCCTCTTGCCTCGTAACTGCCGTGACAAAAGATAATTGAACAACTGCCCGTCTGATGCTGGTGCTGTGAGCTTGTTGTTGAGTTATCTAATCACAGAACAGCCTAATAGGTTTATGGCTTGTAGTCAGTGGCATATGGCAGGTAGGCTGGCTCTCTGTTATCATGAGATAAGCACAACCATAAATTCATAAAAGGCCAAAATGTTCGGGGAAGACATTCTTGAGCACACATGAGGTTATTTGTGTTGCTCTAAACGGAGTATTTTTGGTGGAAAACTTCCAGAAGGGATCTGGAGGAGGTCGAAAAGGCTCAGTGTAAGAGCGTGTTTGAAGTTTTTAAGTGCTGGTTGTCAGTTTAAGCACTAACATTTGATAAATGTTGTAATGATGAGTGGCTCTGTTTTCAGCTGTCTGGTGATGGCTCAAATCTGCTGTTGTTTCTACGGGGACATTTCTGTCTCTCACTAACATGAAGAGCTGAAAACTGAAGACATAATTGCTCTGAAGATGTTGAGTTTGACTGCTGATTACTGTGTTTTGGTAGTATTCTTTGAAATATGCTACTTTTCTACATAATGTTTCTATTTAAAGGGACCCTAATGTGCATTTTGGGGTTTTCCCTTTCCTGCAGTCACTACATTTACATGCACGAAATGGTCTGCAAAGGCTAAAATGCCTGTGTTTCCTGACCAATCACAACAGAGCCGGCCAGCTAACCAATCAGAGCAGACTGGGCTCTGGTTTCAGACAGAGGGTGAAAAGAGGTGCTGCAGCACAGGCAGTATGAGAAAAATAAAGAGCTTTTTGAACATTAAAGCATTTAAATGTCACATAAGAGACACTTAGGGCTGTCCCGAATACAATTTTTCGGGCTTCGGATATTCGGTAGTAATCAGCAGGGAATATTCGGCCCGTGCGGGGGGGGGGCATATTAATCGGCAGCGAACCGCTTCAACACGTGTATTTCGGTGTATTCACGGCATTCATTTCGTTATTCTACAGTATCGTTGTTTTATAGTTATTTGTTAATGTAACCTAATGTGTGTTCTTTGAAATTGAAAAGGATATTGCATTGTGTTTGTTACTCTTGTGGCAGTTGTATATGTCTTAAGTGTAATTTGGCTTGGCTTTCTATTTTGTATGGACATGCTTTTATTTTGAAGGAGAGTTAGTGCTGTTGACAGGAAGTTGTTGTTGCTATGGAAACAACGTGACGGAGATTAACGGAGAAAAAGTTATATTACATATAAAGACGGAGAAAGTAAACAATAACGTTTATGGTTAAATGTTAGCACCCCCTGATGAGGCACAAGCTCTTATGTTGATATTGGAGATTTCAATCAATTCAATTTGAATCGAAATTGAAACCTGAATAGTACTCCAACGAACGAATATTCGGGTAAAGCCCTAGAGACACTAAATAGAAATATGAACCTTAAAAAAGCAGAACATGTCCTCTTTAAACAGTTGAACTGACAGTGAGTCTATTATTTACAAAAGCCAACAAAAATCGATAACCACTAATCTTGATTGCCACAGTAAATTCACACTTTTTTGAGTACTTAATGAGCCAGTATTATACTTTAAACTAATCATTTTCCAATTTGGAATACCAAAACGTAACCTTGTTGCATAACAACGTAACCAAATCTTTCCTTTTAGTATCTCCCTGCCTCTTTGAGTCAAAAGCACTCTCTTAACTATTGATCTGACCCCCTGGATGTGCTGCTGCCTGACAGTTTCTCCTAAAGTACGGCCATTTTGCTGGCTAATGTTGTGTGCAGAGATGTGGAGCGTCCCCAACACGCATGGCCTCATTCCCCATTTAGGGAGAAGGAACATTTGAGACTAAAAATAAAGATCTGCCGGGTCAGAATTATCATTGGATTAGCATTGATTTGAGAAAACGCACCAAATGCTGATTGCTTTTAAATTGAATCTTTGGCCTGATTGATTATAGTGTGTGTAATATAATTCCAGCGGGGAGTCGCCTTTGACCGACAGTCATTTTAATTATGCCGCCTGTTTTAATGAACAATCCTTAAACGAGCAGCCATAGACGCCCATTGATTTTATGTTATTCTGGTAAGGAATCCCTAATAATTTCTGATTATGAAAGACAAAGCCACTTATGTGACTTCCAATACTCGGGGTATATTTGCACATACGAGAGTGACATAATGAAAAGGTTATAATCAGAGGTTATTCTTGTGCAATGAAGACTTTAAAGACATAATGCACTGAAGCCATATGCAACTTAACAACAAAGAGTGTTTGCAGTCGGTGTTAATGTTCAGAATCTGTAAAAAAACCACCGCTAATTTCAGGCCTAGTTGAGTATTAAATATGCATTAACTTTGAGCTGTTGTTAAGTGTCTTCATCTTGTAATTATGCCACCGCTTCTCTGTCCTGTGCGTTTGTTGCACATTGGGCTTTCATTGTTGCTCTTCCTGAGGTTGCTCAAACTTCTTTTTACAATTTACCCTAGGTTGACATTTATATTTTTGGAGTTTGACATTATTCAAATGGTATATACAGTATATGCTTGATATGGCAATGTGAATAATATTCATTCATTAACTACACAGGCTGCCTGAACAGGACTTATTAAAATAGTTTGGACTAAATGCCACTATATCAATATTTGAACTATATTTTAGGGTACTAGGCAAAATATGCACGCAATGAGATTTTTGATTAACACTCGGTATGTGGGTATAATCAAAAATGACATCACTTTTCATTAGTGCAGCTTTTAAAACCAGGAAGCGCAAAAGCCATATTATGAGACAATATCTAGTCTTGTATGACAATTTCAGTTTTATATCCATATATAATGTCCAGCCCTTCTTGCCTCTTGACTTCCAACCTGATCTTCTGAACTTCAAAATGATCCCTGGCCTAAAAGACTTAAAAGCAACCCCAGAAATAGATGCATTTGTGTCTTTCCGTTTAATCTCTTACGTACTGGGAGGCGTGTGGCGCAGTGGACTAGTGCGTTGGTGTTGGGATCAGGGTTCAAACCCCACTGCAGTCAGCATGTCGTTGTGTCCCTGAGACACTTCACCCCAAATTGCTCCTGTGGGGATTGTCCACAGTATTGAGTATGTAAGTAGCTTTGGATAAAAGTGTCTAACAAGTAACATGTAATGTACTGGATGATATAACATTATTCATCATGCATTTTTCAAAAGAATTCAAAGGTATTAACTGTAACAGATGAAAGGAATTCAACAGGGGGAGTACAGATGTTAAGCAGATGAAAAAATCAACCACTGATAAAGAAACACAGGACAGGAACATTTCCCGAACTGTCAGTCTATCTGATTATTTCACCGTGAGCTGTTACGTAAAACTTTCAAATCAAGTGTGTTACATATTAGATCAGATAAGTATGCGTTTACATCATCTGCCTTACAGCTGCGCTAAACACTGCCAAAGGTTGCCAAAGAGTTTATTTTTAAACTTTTGACATTTGGCGTGTTTGAGCTGTGATAAGATGCACTGTTGTAAGGCAAGGCAAGTATATTGATACAGCACCTTTCAATACAAGGCAATTCAAAATGCTTTCCATCAATGAAAGATATGAAGAGCATTAAGAAACATATTATGAAATGGCATTTAAAAGCAAAGATAATAAAACATGAATACCAAAGGTAGGTACATTAATTAAAGTTACGGCAGTGTGAGATACACACATCTGACATGTTTAGCTCGGACTCTCAATCATTGCTCACTTTTTAGCAGAAATAGTTTTCTATGACCTCACTTTCACTTCCTTTGGAAAATTCTAATCTGACCCCATGGTACCTTTTTTTAGTTTTCGCCGAAACTAAATGCACACTAGTTAAGTTTAACTTGTCTTTCTAGTGCTTTTTTGGTATATCCTCTTGAAACCAAAACGGATTCGGTAAGACCTATCACATCACCGTCTAAGTGCTTCTGATATTTCATGCGTTCGCTGTAGTTTTCCAGTGGAGACGAGCCCTGCAGCAGGCTGACAACAGAGAGACTTAATACCTCTGTAATGCTGATTCAATGGCTCCTGCTGTGGACGTCACGCTGTTTCGCCCCACATGCCCCAGCCTGCTCATGCCATCATTAAACTGGTATTTGTTCGCGTGAACTCTCCCTCTGTATGAAGCAGATGTGCAGATCAGTGGCTTTACAGGAGCTGGGACACATTACATCAACACTACCATCATTAAGAAGTAATAACGTGGAGTCTTTTGCAAGGATGCTGCAAATAATCTGTTACCTCATGAACTTAATGTGATTTTTTTTTATCTCAGTCTGGATCGGTGTGAAGTGCATGTTGTTGTATTGTGTGCACGGACAATGACGTTATTTAAATTAATCTAAAGTGAAATCCTTTCATTATAACGTTTATGTTGGAGTAGCCGTTTGACCTTTTTAAATATTTGACATCTTGACAGTTGGAGCTCACGTGAAGAAAATACAGTATGTAAACATTGTCAGCCAGAAAATGCATTTAAAATCTACTGTTTTTTTTTCCATTTCCCTTACGGTACATGAAGACAATATGTCCTGCATGCACAGAGTAGACAAAAGTAGCAATATTAGATTTGCAGTATGGAGAAACATGATTAGATTATCTGATATTAAAAGTAAATACCCCAACAAATGTGTAGAAATTGGGCAAGAGGGTTTACTTCAACTGCCTCGCAAGAGATTGCAGGCCTCCTCCTCGTTTTTTCAGAGTAACGGTCCAACTGGAGCTCAGAGGTTTAAGGGAGAAAACGTTATTATGAGAGTTACATTCTTGGTCACACTTTGGACCAATTCTCCGAAGTGTTAAAGTGGTTGTCGTGAGGACTGTAGATCAGAGAAAATGACAAACAACATTTTGAATTCTATAGTCTCTTCTGTTGAAGGGTGCACACGGTTTCACCCTTATGTCTGATTTCATCAAGGGATATTATCTGTACCATTTGGCGTCAGTGACGTGCCACACAAGAAGCTAATCCTTCCTTAGGTAGGACGGCCCAAAAACACAAACAAAAATATAAAATAAGCACAGAGGTATCTTTGCACTTTTCGAGTTGTTGCACTTCAGATGTCCCAGATTGCGTCCTGCATGCTCCAGCCTGTCCATGCCATCTCTAATCCGGCACTCACTAACGGGAAACAACATGAATAAGAAAACAACGATGTCCTAACGTTGTATTTACTCACTGCAAGCCTCCGTTTGTATAAAGAAGACTGTGTGTTTTAATCAGATAAGGTCTGCAGACTTTGAGCGACCTGGATCTATCTCATCATGACACACACTTTCACACAGACTTAACATGCACAGGCGCACACAGGTAAACACAGCAGAGTACCACAACATGTTGATGTTCAAAGATTGGATGTCAAGGGCTGACATATACGTAACTGCTAATTGATTAACGCACCTGCTTGGGACATCTTTGTATCATCCTAGAGCTGAAACAATGTCGATGAATCCATTAGTCTGTCAACTGAAAACTCCTGTGCAACTATTTTTAATATCAATTCATCACAAATGTCCATTGGAAAATGTGATCTGACAAGTAATCAATTCTGCTGATGTTCAGGTGTATATCAGTATGTAGTGTCTCTACTTTAAAGAGTCCTCTCCTGCTGATGTTCAGGTGTATATCAGTATGAAGTGTCTCTACTTTAAAGATTCCTCTCCTGCTGATGTTCAGGTGTATATCAGTATATGTAGTGTCTCTACTTTAAAGAGTCCTCTCCTGCTGATGTTCAGGTGTATATCAGTATGTAGTGTCTCTACTGGGACATGTCTCCATGCTTTAATGTTCAGAAAGCTCTTTTCACCCTCTGTCTGACACCAGAGCCCAGTCTGCTCTGATTGGTTAGCTGGCCAGCTCTGTTGTGATTGGTCAACCGCTTAGAGATGTCCCGCCCCTTAGCCTATCACGTACAATGTGTTGGAGCGCTAGCCAATAGAAGTGCGAGTGTTACATAGTGATGTAACTATATGCGTTGCAGCCCTAAAACCTAAAGTCAGAGTACATTTCGGGTATTTAGTTAAGAGATTTTGTGTTTAAAAAGAAAATCAACATATTACATTTAAAGTAAGTTAAGAAGAATACAAAATACTGTAATTAGCGGCTTCAGTGCAACAATGTTCTTCATCAGCGAGTACAGAATAAGGAAGGTGCAAGCTACTGTTTAGTGTCATATTATCCCGGAAAAACAGTGTTTGACCCGACATACTCCGACTGCCGTATGGTGACGTGTTTTCAAAGAAAGCTGGCAGTGTGGCCGCCCCCCCCCCCACACACACACACACACACACACCCCACCTGGCATCCGTGTCCGGGCAGGTCCATCTGCGTGAGGAAAGCTCGGTCAGCTCCCACATGCACATCAGGGATCAAAAACATTTCCTTTATCTCATGTGATGGTACGATGGTTACACTTAAAAAAATAACCTCACCTTAAAAGTTAAACGGGGTCATGTCACATGTTGATTTATGCCACGATGAATCATTAATCTTCTATGGATTTCTTTGTCTAATGATCACCTTAGAGAATAACATATTTCAAAGATTGCAGCAACTTTATTTCTACACTACTTGTATTGTGTGAAATGATTTTGTCTGCAGGCATTTCTCTGGTGGATTTTCCACATGATTTCACATCCACTCAGTGTCAGTGTTTATTCTTGAGTTCACGCGTTAATGATTATCCCGGGAGTTTGGGTTCTTGTTGTGCTGGAAAGCTGCAAGCGTGAGTAAAGTCTTTTGCACAGGCTCTTGTGTGCACAATGCACATCTTATCTTTGTTCCGTAGATAAAGAGGAGAGTAGTAAATGTGCAAACCGCCAGTGCCTGCAAGATGCCGTCCAGTACACAGTGGGAAACTACCACCAGCCAACATCAGCCGAATACAGATACATTCAGTCTACAGATGATAAGATGTTCTAGTACCACTTTGAATAAACACCTTTTTTCTCATCTGTCACTTTTCCAGCCTCTCAAATGAGTCCGATTTTGCATTTTCTTTTTTACACTTTTGTTAATTGAGTTTTTAGTGCAAGCAACAACAAGCAATTCAACAATGGGAATTTTTTCAATGTTATTTTCCTTATTTATTCATTTCTTTAACTATAATTTGCCAAATCAAATATCGTCAGATGCAACTCGGCTGCATCCAATCAAACATTTCTCTTCTTATATCCGAGTCATTAACCTTCTCAAATGTGTCAAATCATCCAGATGTATTTACTGTTTTATACCATTGATTGATTTAACAACAATTTGGGAATGTGAATTATGCCTCTTGGAGATTTCTTTAATATTAAGTATTTAATCAGATTACAATCTATTGCAAACAATCCAACATAGCTTTGGGCTTCGTGCTGTTGTTGGCTGACGGACAACGTGCTTTGTTTCCAGCCAATTACACAAAGTGGCTTCATGGTCATTGTGGTAGAGTCAAGTTTTGAAACAAGAGTAAATGAGATACTTCGCTGAAATACTTTCCCGCTGACAGACTCATCTCCGATTGGATTTCTTAAATGCTTTCCGTACCAGCACGGAGGAGACTGCCAGCAGCGCCCAAGGCCATTCATGATACACTTGTTTAGTGTCAAATATGGAGGATCTGTGCTCCGCTGAGCTTATGAGTCAAAGCCCCCGAGCTATTTCCTAATCAGCAGCATGCCTCCTACTCTTCTAGTTCACCACATTGTGATATCCCGCTCTCCTGAAATGAGGCGTGTGGATGCTTATCTGTCGTCCCCCGCGCTCTAAATGAAGGACCAAAAGCAATCTCCTCACTTCGACCTCGGATCGCTCTCATTTCCTCGGCTCGGGATCCTTCAAGCTTCGCCCTGTTGGTCTGAGTCCGGCCCTTTGAAACGCTCACCATCACAGAGTTCGCTCGAGCAGCAAACGCTCCCTGCAGGCCTGTGGGGGTGGGGGGGGGACGCTGGGGAAACACAAATGAAATCTTACCTCATCTCCATTTTCCTTGAGATGTAGTACTTTGTAGTTGAAGTAGCTGCAGTACATTGTTTATGCACACAGCCTTTTTGATTTAGTTTGTTTGGTTTAATTTATTAGTTTATAGTGTCGTGGACATTCCCATTGATCAACTGTCTCAAAAACTGTAAACGGGGCAGCTTTAGCCAACATTGCTCATTTCCAGCTGTTGTCCCCGGGCCAAACGATAATGGACACCCTTAAAATCATGATTTGGAAGAAGAAGCATTGGCAGAAACGTTTGTCCGGTTCATCCTGTAGAACCAGAAGAAGACGGATATGTTAAACGTTGTGCAGATAAAACCAAAGCTATCGGCACGTCTCGTTACCTTTTTAGAAGTTAGTCAGAACATCTTGATTATTGGATATGTTAAGTCTCTTTTGTGTGATGATGTTTTTTTGTTTACCATATTCTGATATATTTATGAATTCTTCTTTAAAGAAAAAATATCAACACTATGCAACTCTGCTTCAAACAATCAGACATTGCTTGGAAGTTTGAATTTTTTCGTTTGTAGTCTGGTTGAAGACCTGGTCAACACCACAAAAAGAAACCATTGGCCGGTTCGTCCTTTAGATCCTAAATGAACTCTCAGATACCTCAAAACCTGGACTAATAAATAAACTACAGATGTTCGTGAGAATTTGCTTCTGATTTGACACTTTCAGTCTCTTCTGATGTGGACAATTTACAAAAGCCCTCTATCAACCATTTCACCATGCTTCCTGAATGCACAGATAACTAATAAAGTAGCCTACTCCACATGTTCCTAACCAAATGAAAGTGCACAACAGAAAAGGTCTCACCCCAGTTGAGGGCTTATCCCACCCCCAACCCATTCTTTTCACCCAGTAATCCCCACACAATGCTAGCAGAGGATTGTGCCTGCATGTGTACTTAAGTAATGGGGGGCAAAGAGAGAAGAAACCCAGCTCTCTGTCCGCATAGTTGAAGGGCTTTTACCACCAAAACAATGCCTCACAAACAGAGGAGCTATCGGGTCGATCCCTGGGACACAGATATACTCTGCAGGCTTTGATCTTATCCTCCTCACCGTTGGTGATCCTGGCTTGAATCATGATGCAGGAGGAAGGCAAGCTCACACCTGAGAGGGATGAGTGGATTTTCTGGGAACTGAATGGTGTGTTTTACGGTTGAAAGACTAAGCAGATTTCTTTGTTAGGTAATGCCCTGAGTGAATTTAAAAGTGGTTTCCTAAAACATCTGTTGACTCATTTTAGTTTTAGGGGAATCAGTTATTTGATCAGTCTGTAATGACATCCTGTAGCATTTTTGACTTTTTATTTAAATTATCCAGAATATTTTATATTGTTTTGTTTATATTTGATATCATTTTTTCCATTTTAATTTTATTTGTTAATAATTTTGTCCACTTTTTTAAGTATTGTATTTTAATGTCCGAACACACTTCCGCTTCTGTGATGAAAGAATTTCCCAAATCTTCCTACCCCAAACAATTACACTACTAGCTAGCTATCAAGCTATCAAGCTAGCAGCGGCTATAGTTACTTCCATTGAGGCCACAGCAGCCGTTTGCTATTCGACACAACACTACACGGTCATAATTCACACACGACACAAGTGTAGACACTGCATAACATGACAGTGTACTAGATGGTAGCTACTGTATCTGGCGTATTTTGGTTTAAGTTGTTAAAAATGGGAAGAAGTGGTTCATAGTTCTCCTCTCTGTTCTGAATGGTTGTTGTTTTTTTTACGCTAAAACGCCTCAGCAGATTGCAGGGCTCTCAAGTTTTGAACAGAGTTCAGAGTGAGATTTTGGCAGCGGTGTTTGGTACTCCAACTTCTGGCTCCCCTCAAAGTTACCATGAAGCCCTCTGTACCGCGAATGTGGACGGGGGACGGGGGGGTGCTAGTGGAGTGCACGCGTCTCAAGCAAGCCTTGTTTGTTTACAAAATTGCGGCGCAACTTGGTGGGCGGTACCCTGGAAAGAAATCTCGGCGTGAGAAATACAAGGTGTGGCGTGTGAGCGTGTGAATGGAGTGAAATGCGTGTGTCTCACGCCAAATGCGTGAGACTTGAGAGCTCTGAGATTGCTTGGTAGTAAACTGAACGTCTTGAGAGTAAAACAACTGTTGACTATTTTTAGTTTTAAGCTTAGACAAAATCTTCTGCAAGTTTTCAATTGTTGTTTTTATTCTTTTCCTGGGAAGAATGAGGACCAGTAGCCTATAGTCTAGAATCCATTGTTAACGTTGGGTTGCCACACACGCACACGCACACGCACACGCACACACCTCAAGCCTGCATGTTTCTCAAAGTAAAACATGGCACCAAGCCCTCATCATGAAGAGAGTTTACTAAGTTGCTCCACTGAGCATTGCACTCTGGCTGCAGGCCTGATGGCTCCATAAGCGAGAGCGAGCAGATGCAGCGAAATTATTCAGAGCCCGGTCCCTGAAGATCTTTTGATATAATGCGTAAAGTGTGTGAGAAGGAGGTTGAGCTGAGCTGCAAAAAACCAGATGCCAACTTCCAGGAGTTTTACAAGTGTTAAAAAGTAGCACAATGATGCATTCATGATCGGCTCCCTGAGGAAAGACTTTGTTTGCCTCGTCATGCAGCGAGTGGAGACTCAAATGGCCGCCACCTGCAAGCTGTCACGACATGCAGTGAAATGTTTTATGGTGACTTCATAAAGATCCGCTTCTATAAAAAACCCTGTCTGTTTACTGAAGTGTTTTTGATGAGGTTTTGGCTGTTTGTGTGTCCACAGGATTTCAATGATATACCGTATATTTAGCTCTTTTGGTAAACCTGCTGGAATACTAAGTTTGCTTTTATGTGTCACTTGGAGAAAAAGGACAAAGCAATAAAAAGCACATTTTCTGTGAGGAACATTTTCTTCCACGGATCTTGTGTTGTCGCCAGCCCTCTGTTTTCTTTTCTTCCTCTGTCTCTGATCTAAGATCTGCTAAAACACGGCCAGTTATCTCATCTTACCTAGAACAGGAGGCCTTATGTTGACCCTCGCTTGATAAGCTGCCTTTCTGCAGAAGTGCAAGCAAGTGCTGTTTACAACCTGAGGTTATCTGGCTCTTCTTTAACGGCTGCTGTTGGGCTTTGGCTCGCCAGCTGCCGTTTTCCCTGCCTTACCTCATGTATGAGCAAGGCACCCGCAGTTCAATCTGTCTCCGAGAAAGAAAATTGCCCGTCAGAACTGGAAAATAAATGGGAAGCAGCGAGAGCCACTTATAGTCATGAAGGCAGCCTGCTTTAAATGGTAGTGAAAAGGCCTGAGGAGCTGTTTTTGGCTATTTCTGCACACAGTCAAATCTTCGCTGTGCAGGGAGACTTCTTACTGTGAAGATGCTGCCAAGTGTCTGCACCGGTGGGTGGATTGGATTCTCCCAGACTGCTAGAAAGCCGGGATTCTGTGGGGGAAAAAAACTGTGTTAGCTGATTATGTTTGGAAAGATGTATAACTTATGTGCATACCCATGCTTCGAGTCGATGTAGACCTCCTTGGTATAAAGGGAACATTATTTTTGACATATTCAGTGAAGCTGTTTTGGCTATAAACGCAGGAACAGCTGTACTTTTAAACCCCCCCCCCTGACTGAAGTAATCAATGGGAGAGGGCTACGCGAATGCTAATACAGTCATGCATGTTGATGATTGCTGCTAAGTCTCCGAAGCAGCCTCAACACTAAATCACCGCCTGTTTCTTTACATCCATGTGTTTCTATAATTAAGAGCACATGTAGAAAAAGCAGCGGCTTCAGTAAATACGACTGATGGCTCCTCTCCGCTGCCAGATTGGAGATTGATCAGACCTCAGAAAGACATTCATTCTTCTAAATAATGTCCTGAGTGAATAATGTGCAGGCTGGAAAAGCAAAGCAAGACGTGGCACTCATTTGCACCCTGAGAATGATCCAGTGTCATAACTCATTGAGTAGGATGGACTTTTGGGGGGTGTTCACATTCATAATCATCCATTATGCAGTGTGTACTCGAGGTAATGCACCTACTGGCAATGATACAGGTGCATAGGAGAGAAATGAGTAGCGCAAGAGGTGGAAATAGGCTCCTGCATGGGCATACCGTCTAATGTGCTGATAAAACTAAGTACTGTGACATGTTAACTAATCATTTGTGAAAGTTAGATCACGTTCTGGAGATTATTTGCAACCTTTTGCTCGGGTGGTTGGCAAGCCGGGACATTGATTACAAGGCTCCACTCCCCAATCAGTAATGTGCAGGCTCTTCCTGTTTCTGAAATTGGGTATTTAAATGTGCTGATAAAGCTGAATACCATCACATGTTAATAAATATATATCATTTTGGTAGACCGCGTTCTGGAGCTTATTTTCAACGTTTTGCTCCACTCGCAATCAGTAATATGCAGACTCTTCCTGTGTCTGAAATTGGGTATTTAAATGTGCTATTTTGAGGGCATTAGTCCGTCCCATTGCAAAGTGTAGCAACATGCACTACAAGTACCTGGATGGTGCACTGATCACTTTCAAAAAGTTGACTTTGACACACTTGACACACTCACAGTTTGCTATCTTGGCTACGTAGCAAAAGCAGCTGAGATTACTGTTGCTCTGGTAAACACAGTAAAATACAAATAACAGTTAAACATGTGGGTTTTGTTCTATATGCAATACTTACATCACTTTACTGGTGTAAAAAATAAGCAACTGCTAATTTTAAGGGGTTAATTGACGGGTCTGTAATAGGGATGTCCCGATCACCTTTTTTTGCTCCCGATCCGATTCCGATCATTTGATTTAGACAATTTTCCGATATCGATTTTTCCCGATCTGATCTTTATGCAATGCATTAAGAGAAAAAAAAGCAAAAAAGCATTCAAGTTGTCCCTTAAGGTTATTTTTTTATTTAAATTGGATATTCTATCCAACATGGATATAGCTTCTTTCTTTCACAGCAGCATTGGATCAGTTCAGTTGTGCAGCATTGGATCAAAACAAAATAAAGCTTATCAGTACTCGTTAGCTTACTGCTACAATTAGACACTGCAGCCCACTCTGTTGCCAGATTTGAGAGAAATAAGCAACCAGGTCTATGAAAACAAGCCCCAAAGAAGCAACACATACATGATGTTGTGTAATTTGAAACCAAAACTAAGGCCTCAGGTTGACTTTAAGACTTGAACATGGTCATTTTTGTTTTGTAACATTGTATAAAAAAAAAAAGAAAAGTATTTATAAAAAAAAAAAAAATTGAAAAAAAATCCCGATCCCCGATTTTTTTCTCCCGATTCCGATCTTTTGAAAATCACGTGATCGGCTCCGATCCCCGATCACGTGATCGGATCGGGACATCTCTAGTCTGTAATCATCTGCTACTGCGAACGATAACGCTGCTGTTAGCTAGCTGGTTAGCGTTATCCTTAGCAAGCTAGCTAACAATGGCGATTGTCCCTTTTTGTGAGGGCACAGCTGCAGTGTTCAATTTCACACAACGCTACATGGTTGAAAATTCCCATACTGTTCACAGTGCACAACAGTGTAGTATCCAAATTGAAACACATCACAAAAGATGCAAACATCTCAAGATGGCAGCTCCTTTATCTGGGATTCTTTGGCTACACTTTTGTACAGTGGGAGTTAGTGCTGACTCTTTGTCCATGTATCTTTCTCAGCAGGAGATAATAATGTATTGGTTGCAAGCTAGACCACATATAATGTCTGATGATGAACACACAAAGAATTCAATTGGTCCTTTGGGTCACCTTTATATAAATGCAATAGCAGATAAGCTTACTATCCTGTCTCACTTACAATACAAACCGCCTGTAATGAGCATCACGAGGGTCCCCTCCACAGCATCCTCGCAGCAGATGTCACGTCAATCGATGTGACCTCAGTATTTCAACAAATAAAAGTCAGGGAGAAACGTGCGAGTCCGGTGGGAACGTCTCATGCGGAAAATGCAAGCCGAGCATGACAAGCCCGGGTTTATATGGTGTAACGTATCTCATATGTCAGGGGCTTTTATGAAACACCTAGGATGAGAGCTGCATGGTCGAACCTTATATCAATCATCGGCAGGAAAAACGACCCATCTGTTATGAAAACACCACGGAAAATGTGTCTTATTCAATACGTTTAGTATGTGAACAGTTTTTAATATCTCATCCCTATCTGCGAATGCTGGAAAGAATGAAGGAGTTGACCTTTTTATAATTTGCTTTGATCTGCAAACTGTAACGTTAGCTACTGTGTCAGTCTGACCGAGCATGTGGACAACTCTGGAAAGCTCATTTAAAATAAATGTGCTGTTAAGTAGAAGTTCCCAGACAGGGCATGAATAGTGTCTTTTGGCCCCCGATCATCAAACTCAGCAGTCCCTTATGGTGTCAGAAATGTTATGGTAGTCTCTTGTTGGAGACAGAGGAGCTATAGGAAGCAGGATCATCATTCAAACAGCCAGGTTACATCCAAGGGAGAGAGATTTAGTAGCACCAAGAGGCTGGAAGCTGCATTGTTCCTGTGTGGGAGAAGCCTGGAGGACACACACACAAATAGATTCTTTAACTGTAAGAAAAGACTGTGTGGGGAGGGAGGTAAAGGAAGTAGAAAAAAGAGAGGAAGGTGGTTAGTCAAGAGAAGAATTGAAGGGGAGTATGTGGGCAAAATGGAACTTGGGAGGAAAGGGGGAGAGACAGACATTTTTCTCCTGAAGCAACATTTTGTTTTTCAGTATCTGTGCACAACAAGAACATAATATCCTTCTGTCGGTGGTGTGTGAGGGCTCTTGCTCTTTGCGTAGTAGAACAATTAATAATGCAGATAAAGTATCGACATAAAGAATGACATTCCTGCACTTTAAGGGCTGTTGTTGACAAATGCTTTGGAGAATTGTGTTATATTTCCCCTTTGGACGAAATTGTCATATTGCCATTGTTAAAACTTGCCCTGTTGTCATCTACTGTTATTTATTTCTTTTGGTTGTTGCCCCCAAAAAAACTAAAACATGAAACACAAAGTCATGCCACTGTCAGCAAGTATTGATAAGATGAATGGAGAGTCAGCGGGCCATGCTATTCTAAGAAACCAGACAACCAATTATTGATACCCATCTCTAACGTAAGTAAAATGGTTTAGTGTCCCAAACTATAAACTTGAAAAAACAGCTCTGGTTTTCTTCTTCAGATCTTTTTTTTTTTTTTTTTAAGCGGTCAAAACATGGAATCAAAAATATTATCAGAACTGCCTCCCTACGGGGTCTTCAAACATCAACGTCCAGATGTTATTTAATACAAATATGTCCCTCTTTTAGTCAAATGTTTTCCTTTCAGTCAGTTTCGGTATTTTATGTTTCTTATTTCAGTTTTATAAACTCCACATATTGTTCCCCCCGGTTTCCTCTTGGACTTGTTTACGAGTCACAAACGAAGCTGTCGACCTTGCCTGGCGTCGGGGTCCCTAACACCCTGACAGTCCCCTACAGCAACACACACACACACACACACACACACACACACACACACACACACACACACACACACACACACACACATTAACACATGGCTCCATGCACTCGGTACAAGAAGCCACCTGCGTACTTAAACACACACACTTCACGGTTATTACATTCACTGAGAGTCAGGTTGCAGAGTAACGTGCACCCTATATGTCCAGGTGGGGTAATGTAATGTGTGTCCACAACAATACACACACACACACAGAGCTATTTGTGCGCTCCACATGCCTTTGCATTTCACTTTCTCTGAGAAATGTCATTTCCACACACCCCGACGACATCCAAACCTCTCCCTGCTGTCTGGACCGCACACAATTGCTGGTGCAATGCGGGGGTCAAAGGTCTGTTATTCCACAGAGAGGGCCAGCTGAGCGTCCAGCCACCAGACAGACTTCGTGCATGTGTGCAAGCATGCTAACTCTGGCTAAGCCTCCACAACACGCTGAGTATTTTTGTACATTAGCAAGAGCGCCATTACCCTATTTTTGCACCGCAGGGACAGTGTTTGTATGCAAAACCTTCTCTCTTGGTAACCCAGTCCCCGGTTCATGATTCAGGCATTAGTGTGTCTATTCACACAGGACCCCGGGGGCCACAGTGAGAGTATGAACACGACATTAGAGCATGCAGATCACCTTTCACCCCCTCTTCTTGACTTTTCCTGAGCAGTGCCGCGGGGTTTAGGAGCCCCACGACTCGGAAACCCAATCGCCACGCCGTTGTTTGGGGGACAATGGCTGCTGGTTAAGTATGGGGCAAAAGGTGTACAATATTTCACGTTTCTGCCCCACGGTGTCTGTTCTACGGCTGGAAAACACGGTCACAGAACGGCCCGAACGATGTAGAACATCAGCAACACCTGCCAGCATCGTAAATCTCCCAAAAGATGAAGGCAAGAAAGTTGAAACATGGGCTTTAAACTTCAATGAAATCAGTTTTAAAAGACAGAACTGGGGGTTTTGTTTACTCAGTGATTGACTGTTCTTCTCCTGTATCTTTTCAATAAGGCCACAAGTGACTTTGTTTCAGTCTCTTCGTAACCATAAGGGAGGGTCGAAAAGGACAAAGTTATGAATATTTAATAAATAGAATCATGATTTAACTTAACCTACAAAGTAGATAAGTCTTTTTTAATACAATTTGTACCCCTACCGCCCCAAAATGTTGAGTTGTTTTAGTCCTTACTCTGGTTTAGAAGCTGCTGCAATGTTCGAAAAAAACGATCAATAATGGAGAATATGTGTTCCTTGCTTTTTTCAATAGTCATTTTTGTATTTCTCCTGAAATCTTATTGTCAAAATATGTTTTACTGTCTGGCCACTAACAATATATAAATTCAAGTTTCTTGTCCCTTTTGTAAGACTTTACTTTTGTTGGAGAACCTGTTGCCCTCTCTGCCAGGGTCAGTGTGTCGTCCTCTCTCTCCGAGCCAAAAGCAGCCACGGATAACTGCAGCGGAGCTTCAAACAGAGCCTGTCAAAACAGCCTTTCCACTGTCCAATTTCATTGCCTTGATCCTCGGGAATACCTTTAGCCGGGGCAGAGGAATGCCTCTAAGACCTTTTTTTTCTTCCACGTTCTCCCTCCCATCGCCCTGCTCCGCTTCAACAAACATCCCAGTTTGTTTGCTCTGAAAATAATCCGTCCAGGGTCTGTTTCTCGAGCCACGTGGTGAAATGTCCGTAGCGGTGACGTGTCCATCTGTTGAAGTTTTGAGAAGAACGCTGGACACAGATTCACATCAGAGGCCATCATCGAGCCCATCAAACATCATCTTTTCCTACGTGGCCTTAACTTCATCCAACTTGAATTTAACTGTCACTTCTTATCACTCTCTTTAATGTGCAGTAAGTCAGTGCAGATCAGCTGGCTGCACCGCCTCACAGCTGTGAGCTTGGCATAAAAACATCCAACCGTTCAGCCAGCTTTCAATTTTCTCCACATTTCCAATGAGTTTGAGTCCAGCGTTGGCTCTGACTGACCTTCAGGACTTTTGATTTAAACAAGGTTTGCAGTTAGCTGTCTCTTCCCTTCATATTGGCGATGTCAAGGTCATTGAGAAAGAAGCACCTGATGTATTACTCATCTTCAAAGCGAGCTTAAACACTAAACCAATGATGCAGCAAATGAACCGCAAATAAGGGCCCAGGCATTTCTTCATGTAGAAGATTAAAACTAGATCAGTTTTTAACATTTTAGCCACAACAAACGATCAAAACTAAAGTCAAAAACATCTCTGTGAGGAAAGCAGTAGTGAAATAAGTACTCACTCATCTTTGACTTGAGTATTTAGTAGTGATGCCAAATTGTAAAGAATACTCTGTTAGTATAAGTCCTGATTTTATTTAAGTAAAATTCCAGTGTTGGCATAAAAATATACTTGAAAGTACAAAAAGTAAAAGCAATCGGGCTGCATTAGACTCCTTTTTGTTTATTTCAGTAAAATAGTGACATCATTTTGTAACACTTCTATTGGCTAGCGCTCCAACACATTATACGTGATATTATACTAAGGGGCGGGACATCTCTAAGCGGTTGACCAATCCCAACAGAGCCGGTCAGCTAACCAATCAGAGAAGACTGGGCTCTGGTTTCAGACAGAGGGTGAAATAAAGAGCTTTTTGAACATTAGAGCATGGAGACATGTCCCAGTAGAGACATCTGAATATAAATAAGAACCTGGAAATGAGCAGAATAGGGCTTCTTCCCAATATTAGCCCATATACAGTAAGCGTCTGTTGAACCCTCCATCTGTATGTCTAAATGCTCTTGGCTCTACATTTTTGAACATTAGAGCATGGAGACATGTCCCAGTAGAGACGCTAAATACACATACAGTATGTCCTCTTTTAGTAACATAACAAAATCAACTCAAATTTGAATTTAATTACAGTAAAAAAGTTACTCTCCATAGCTGGGGGAAAGTGAGGCATGTAGGAGTTGGCTCTGAGAGACACTTTTGAAAGGAGCCGTCCACAGGTCTTCATAACGTTTGTACCTGTACTCCCTCCCCCTCCCCCGTCCTTCAGTGGAGAGGTCATCATCCACTGAAGCTGAGAAAACAACCGAAAGCTGGGGCTGGTCAGGCAGTCGGGTCAAGGACCTTTAAGAGCCACCCTGTGGGTCATTAATAATTAATGAAACCTGAGGCTGGGACAGGAGGCCATGACTAAACACCAAAAGGGCCGAAGCAAGTGAAAAGGCAGAGGGGGGAGAGGGGGGGTCGAGAAGAGGCCCTGACTCAGACTCTGGATACAGTCTCTGCTCCCACTGTATGCTCCAAAGACTGCAGACGCAACAATCTGCACGACCCAGCGACGTTTGGAAAGCAAAACGTGGAGACTTTAGGTCCTCAAGTGCGGAGGAATGATCCCACTCAGGAAAAGTTATTTTTAGTTAGTCTTCCTTCTCCATCCGAGCAACAATTACAGAACATGCCACATTTAGTTTATTTAAAACTCATTTGAACATGGCTGGTTAGGAATCAGCTGTCAACACTTACACTTTCTAAACTACACAAAAACTTTCTGTACTGCTTCAACCCGTGGCTATCTGCTTGCTATGTAATATCTTTTGTTTTTATTTGTTTATTAGCTATTTCTGTATTGTGAGCGTCTATTTTACAGAAAAATCAATGTGCACTGTATCTCAACTACATTTTTGATGGAATGAATAACAGCACGAACGTCTTCTTCACTGTTTCCCATGAAATCCTGGCGCCCCAAAAACTCCTGTTCAACAAAGCGCGTATGCTCGCCCTCGGGGTACATCCACGCCGAGACCTCCATTACGAGCAGGGCCTGATGAAAGAGTGGCTAAGGGGGGCTTAGGAGGTTTTGGTTCTTAACCCTCCCCCGTCGGGCCAGATATGAAAGCAGATAGTTCAACATGGTGTTATATAACAAGCAGGAGAGCAGTGTTTGGATGGGCCGATCCAATCTGGCTGACGATTCCAAGAAAATTGTGTATTATGTGAAAATGTGTTTCGGTCTTTACTGCTTGTTCCAGGTTTTAGATTTCCGTGCAAGCTCACTATTCTGAAGAGGATGAGACCACAAAGATATATTGATATCATGTACAATAAGAAGCACTATTTCCACTGTCATGCGTATATACGGTATATACCAGGAGGATGAGGGCCACATCTGAACATTTCATTGAGCTCTTAACAAAAGTTAATGTTATTTTGAGTTCTGAAATCAAACAAAGAGAATACAGTTAGAAAATACTTAGTTTTTAGCAGAATTCTGCCGTTTTTTCTTAGAAATCTGCTTTTTTCCCCTCAAATTTCTGACTTTAAATTCTGACTTTTTCTCTGAATTCTGACGTTAATCTCAGAATAAATAAAAAAAAACCTTTTGGTCTCAACAGAACATTACAGCTGATCCAGGATTGACATTTTAGGATCGACAGGTGCTTCAGTGTTACATTATTCAATCGTGGGACCTTGTGTCTCCAATTGAAGGGGAACCCTATTCTATAGATATTGTTTGGTGTCAGAGACATTGTTAATACATTATTATCATAGCTTGATTCATAGAGTTTCTCAAAGGGTTGACCTCCAATCTTTACCTGATGCCTTTTATTGTATCCTCTGCAGAGTTCATCAGACGACTGCGACCCACATGAGGGAATCAACGAAGGGAAAGAGAGCAAGTACCGCCTGCAGGTGACCCAGTTCGTCCAGAGGCTGGAGTACTGGCAGAAAGAGTTGACCAACACCTTGGTTACATCCATCACCGTGGTAATAGTCCATGGCCGAGCTGTGGTGTATTTGGGCACCTCCGATGGACGCCACATTCAGGTGAGAAGAGTTTGTTATGGGAGCGCTTGATTTGATGTGCAGGGACGTTTTTCTATGATGAGAGCATGCATTTCAAACACTTTTTAAAACAGACGGCCCGGGGACCATTTTGAATCGGCTATCAGCTAATTAAAAAAGTATAATGTTACACGGCACACAAATGAAACTTGTGCTTGTCTTATATTACACTTCTGAAATATATCTGTACA
Source organism: Notothenia coriiceps (assembly GCF_000735185.1). Lineage (NCBI taxonomy): Eukaryota > Metazoa > Chordata > Actinopteri > Perciformes > Nototheniidae > Notothenia > Notothenia coriiceps. The sequence continues at coordinate 48,434 of NW_011361128.1, forward strand.
CATATATTACACCGTAGTATTCATGTGTTAATAAAACCACTTTACAAATTCATTCAGTCGATTAAAGTTGGAAACATTTTCTAACATATGAGTTGATAAGAAAAAAGCCCGATGACTTATTTACAAGCTTGAAATAGACCCTTCCTATTTCTCCTTATTATAATCAATGTGAGGCTTCTGCTTTAAGGGATGAGCTGCCAACACTCACATACTTTACCTACATTTGATTGATTTTGCTAACCTATAACTGAACGTATGAGGCGATAGACCTCTAGTGAGTGGCCCCAGCCCTTCGTATATTTCTCTGTATGTGGCCCTCGGTGAAAACAGTTTGGAAACCCCTGTTTTTAAACTTATATACATTGTTTAAGATGTACGAGGCTGATGACGTCGGCAGGTGACAATGATCTGTCTTTTATTGACTTTTGAGTTCTGGCAGGAACCCAATTTACGTGGGAAATACTAGCAGTTAGGCGTAAACAGACAGCCTGAGGCACTGTGGTTTCCCCTCTCTTATTCCTCATGTAAATTGGGCAGGATGTTGGCATGTTTGCAGAGAACGCACCCTCACACACACATTCAGGTGCCTCCGCTTCAGGCAGGTTGAGGGAATCTATGACCGAGCACCAGGACCTTTCTGTTTACACAATTGTTTTACCTTTGACCTGTGCTCAGTGAGCCTCCGAAAAAAAAACGCTTGTTCCAGTCTGCCATCTGAGCAAACACTGCATTTGGCCGATCGTTGTACAAACCAACAGTGGATTACGCCCTCCTGGTCGCTTGTCAGCTGCTTTCAATGTGTCATACATGACCTGTCAATACTGCTGCATGGGGTTTAGGTCATGGGACTGCTTTTAAGCCATGGGATGATTAGGGCTGGAAAGTGACGAGTATTCACATTTTTGCACTTTTTTGCATATAGGATTTGTCTGGCTTGCTGAAACAGAAATCTATGAACCTGGTTTAACTTTTTACACTTTACTTTTTTAGTTTAAATCATGTGGACCAATAATGAAGTTCCTCTTTGAGCACATTTTCTTGTAAATTCCTCACAAAAACACCACTTTTATCACATTTACCTCCACAAAAATCAGCTTGCAGACCATTCTCTTACTGTATAATAAATACCAAGCAAAATCTCTTTCACTTCTTCAATTGTTCTTCTCTCTTGCTAAAAGTGCTTTTTGTGAAGATCGTTTGAATAACAGCATGGAATCCAAGTTGTTATTGAATGCAGCGCTGACAATAATAGCAGCTTTTAAAAACTTTCTGGAGACTGTCAGGGAAGCTTCTCATGCTGTCCTTGTAAGCAGAGATTTCTCTCTCAAGTAAGCATTTTTCTGCATTTGAAAAGTTAAAAATAGGCAACATCGGCTTGAAATATGAACGTTTCTCAGAACACCTTTATAAAAAATGTACTTGACTTAGATTTTTGGAATAACTTATTTTCTGAACCTTCTCTTTAAAACTATTAAAAATAGCTTAACGTCTATGCAAATCACCACAACTGCGTTAAGTGAGAATATGTATTAATAGATAGGCTTTTAGTGCCGGTGCACCTGCAGTTGAAATGTGGATTTGGCCTCTTGAATGTTACTTGCATTGTTTTATTTGGGAGTGCTATCCATGTGGGGTGAAACAAAGCATTTTGGCACCTAACTTAATATGACTATATATGAGTGTGAAC
>NW_011361128.1:50147-50364 GCF_000735185.1 Notothenia coriiceps
TTTCTGGGGGTCACTCCTTTTGTCCATCAATGCATACATTTGACTCTGTGTGCACTGCATGCACGGGTTCCAGCTGCAGAGTAAAGTGCAGTGGGGACATTGTGTTGCATGGAACAAAGCACGTAGAGTAAAAGCTGAATTACCTCACGTGTTTTTGAAACACAAGAATGAAGCAAGAGACGTGGAAAAAAGGGGCGACAGCTGCAGTGAGGGATGG
>NW_011361128.1:50588-51182 GCF_000735185.1 Notothenia coriiceps
TGAATTGGCTGAAGTTCATTGTTTGAGCTGAAGGGGTTTAGAGGAGCAGAGCAGCTGTCCAGCCGCTCCACTCTATCAAATATGTTCTGCCTGTCAACTGAGACGAGAGGGAGGGGAGACAGCGATGTGTGACCGAATCGACTGAACACTGAGGCTTCTACGCTTTTATTAACTACGGTTAAACATATTCCTAGTGCTTATAAAGTGATCTTGATTGCTGCAGGATTGAGGTTGCAGTCTGACTGTGCAGGTGAAACAGATACTAACTCGTTTTTAAATTGAATTGAGTTTATAGATACAGTATAGACACACTAGAAGCAGACTAAGAGACAAAGTAAGAAAGATGTCTCAGGATAAATACCTCAGGAAGAAACCGAATAGTGTTAGAAATTAAAATCAATGTTGATATGGCGTAATTTGAATTAAATACACTATTTAATTTAAATCAGTTTTATTAAAAAAAAACGGAAGTTCACACTATTCATTTTAACACTTTTATTCTGAAATTCTTCATTTCCGGTTAGCATTAGCATGTGGCGAAATGCTACGTTTTCATATCGTGAATTGAAGGTGAACTGACATGTGATGTTGTAC
>NW_011361128.1:51941-62064 GCF_000735185.1 Notothenia coriiceps
GGAAAATAGTGAATAGATTGCGAGCGTCTCTGCCTCCAGCGTTTGTTAAGGTAGTTTTAACATGCCTTGATCAAATGGTTGCCTTCAAGCACGGAGATCAAAATAGATATTCTTTTCACCAAACTTCTGGAAAGAAAACGAAGAATTAAATGTCCAGAGATGTCAGGTGTGAACGTGTTTATTTTGCCTTATTTAGGAAGAAGCAGACATTATACAAGACGGATAAAATGCACTTTACTTCATAACTTTGAGAACATAAAAAAAGATGGAATATACGCTTTGAAAAGCAAGAGCATGCAAAAAATCATCCATGCATCGTCGTGTTCATGCATTCAGACACACACAACTTTAACTAGGGCTGCTCAATTAATCGTATTTTAATCGGAATTACGATTTTGGCTTGCAACGATTATGAAAACAACATAATCGCAATAAAACGATTATTGTTATTATTATTATTTTTAATTCTGTTGGTTTTTCAGTTGAATTAAACTTAAAGTTCAGGGTAATCAACTGCCAACCTTGAGACCTCAGAAATCGGGACCATTTCAAAATGCAAAATAGGGGGTGCTAGTGGATCGCCGGAGCTGTTAGATTAACATGCTTATAAGTTATTGTAGTTATAAGTGTAATGCCTTGCGGCCTGTAGCACCATCCTTGATGGAGCATATGTGTGGGCTGGAAAGGAGCAGGAGTGAGCAGAGAGTAGAGTAGTTGTCGATTCTGTTTTCTGTGACTATCTGCCTCACGCTCTCAGACTTTCAGTTGCGCGCGCTACTAAAGAGACGTGTTACCATGGAAACCAAACAATGGTGAAGCTGTATTAAGGTCCGAGTGGAAACAGTCCTGAGTAAATCTGATTTTGTCAGAAATCGGGAGAAATGCGGGAGAAATATGACCCCGGGAGGAAACCGGGAGAGGGCAGTGAAATCGGGAGTCTCCCGCGAAAATCGGGAGGGTTGACAAGTATGTGTTAAAGGTCCCATGTCATGGCCATTTCTACTGATCATAATTCCATTGTTGAGGTCTACTAGAATAGATTTACATTGTTCATTGTTTAGATTTACATTTGGACCAATTGGTCCATTTGGTCGTTGTTACGTCACTTGGTACCAGAAAGAAAAAGAGAAATCCCCAACGAGGCGTTCTGTGGCAGCATAGACAGGTCTTCTCTGTGTTAGAGTTTTACTCCCTACAGGGTGTACTTTGAGGGTTAGTGACTCTGCAGACCGTTTACATGCAGAAAAACCTTCATAACACACAAGGGGACGGGTAATAACCGGAAAAGCATGACATGGGCCCTTTAATGTTTGTGGACTAACAAAACAGGTGGTCGATGCTAAAAGGTTTGAGTTGAGTTCAGGATGCTGTCAAATTGGCAAAATTGAATTTTTTTTTTATTTCATAGATCTTGATTCATTTTTTTTGACACATCCTCAGTTGTGGACCTCGGGATCATCGAGTGTTTCGGCCATTATCACAAGGAGGGCCCTGTCGGGGTGATCAAATCCCGCAGTGTGTATCTTTGACAATTGGAGTTAACCATGTTTGTCAAAATTAGGAATTTATTATTCTATTTAAAGAAACCTAAGTTTCAAGATAATTGCCTGAGCCCAGGGAGGACACTTTACTTGCCAAACATATTGAACTAATGGATTAATTATTTGTAATGGCTGTAACTAATTACACACTCTAACATTATGAATTCTCACGGCAAGTTGTGTTGACCCAGGTAAAACAAACAGACGCATAGTTAATGATATCAATTACACCTTAACCGCTTTGACAATTAAAAACGTCTGCTGTGAGAAAGATCTGTCGGACCTTGACACCTGACGAAGAGTGAACATTGTAATTAATTAGCTTTTTAATACAACGCTGCAGTAAAGGTGATACACTGGGAAAGATCCACACAGTCTGGATCATATTCCACTGGATCCTTCATTGGTTCAGCGCCATGTCGATGTCTTCCACTTTCCGATCATCGAGGCTTTGTTTGTCCTCAGGCGCTGCTGTGGATCTCTTGTTGTCAAATAAAAGACTCCGTATAATCTTTCCTTGTAATGTAATTCATTGTCTGTATCAACTTACGATGTATAGAAATGTTCTTAAGTCAACAACGGTGGTGAAACAGCGGTGACTAAATCCATCCTCCTAACCTTAGCTGACCTTTACTTTAAAAAAATATCAGTTTCATTGTGAACAAACATTAAATATCTTGGACTGCAGTCACTTCTTCGCTTCGTCTTTTTGACTTAGTTTCCTTCTGCTGTGTCTTTAGCAACAGACTTAGCCACTATATAAGCCTGAGGTTTCAATGCATGGCACTTGCTGGAGAGAAACATTGAGATTATTTGTCGAGAAATACAGCATCAGGCCCTCACCTTTTTAAAGAAAAGTACTCCTGTCACTAAAGCAATTTAAACATTGTCTGGTTACCTGTTTGCTGATCTCATCTCTATTTGTCTAGCTTTTGTTCTCAAAGCAACTTCAGTTACAATCTCAGGCAATGATACTGAGTCATGACGCACGACGTGAAGACATTGACTTTACATTAGAAAATAAAATAAACAATTAAATAATTTAATTAATGAGAGTACGTTTTTGTTTTGGAGTAAACCATGAACTGTTGCAAGACCAAGTGCATGCATGTGCTCCTATGGCTACACTACTTGCTAAATAGATACAATACAATAATACAAAGAGGCTTTATTGGCATGACCACATTTTAAATTGCCAAAGCACAAGGCGTTATAACAGAACAACAACTAAAAAGAAACACTAAACATAACTAATAAATAGAGACATGCATAAGATGAAATGGATGAGATCAAATGGCGCCGTTACACTTCGTTACAGCTTATTCTTATTTTTTTTTATTTTTTTTTCCTCTGTGTACGATACGATATTACTTTAATGGTCGGATCAAGACAGAAATTTGACTTGCATCACAGCCATACTTGCCAACCTATAGACCTCAGAGATCGGGAGCATTTCCAAATGCAAAATTGTGGGGGGGGTGCTAGTGGATCGCCGGAGCTGTTAGATTAACATTAACATGCTTATTGTAGTTGTAAATGCACCGTCCTTGATGGAGCATATGTGTGGGCTGGACTTGTATTTTACAGGGGAGGAGTGAGCAGAGAGTAGAGTAGTTGTCGATTCTTGTTCTGTTTTCTGTGAATATCTGCCTCACCCTCTCAGACTTTCAGTTGCGCGTGCTACTAAAGAGACGTGTTCCCCCTGGAAACCAAACAATGGTGTAGCTGTATTAAAGTCCGAGTGGAAACAGTCCTGAGTAAATCTGATAGATTTACTCAGGACTGTTTCCACTCGGACTTTAATACAGCTACACCATTGTTTGGTTTCCAGGGGGAACACGTCTCTTTAGTAGCACGCGCAACTGNTTCACACTCTGCTGATGACTATATGTGGACTTGTAGTCGTCCTCTCCTGAGAAATTTCATCTCCTGTGATTATAGACTATATGTGGACTTGTTAGTCGTCCTCTCCTGAGAAATTTCATCTCTGGGATGTATGACTATATGGTGGACTTGAGTCCGTCCTCTCCTGAGAAATTTCAATCGTCTGTTGATGTATGACTATATGTGGACCTTGTAGTCGCTCCTCTCCTGAGAAATTTCATCTCTGTGAATGTAGACTATATGTGGACTGTCGTCGTCCCTCTCCCTGAGAAATTTCATCTCTTGTTGGTATGACTATATGTGCCGCCTTTAGTCGTCCTCTCCTGAGCCATTTCATCTTGTGACCTGTATGACTATGCCCCATGTGGACTTGTAGTCGTCCTCTCCTGAGAAATTTCTCATCTCTGTGATGTATGACTAATGTGTGGACTTGTAGTCGTCCTCTCCTGAGAAATTTCATATCTGTATGTATGGACTATCATGTGGACTTGTAGTCCGGTCCTCTCCGTAGAAATTTCATCTCTGTGATGTAATGACTATATGTGGACTTGTAGTCGTCCTCTCCCTGAGAAATTTCACTCTCTGTGATGTATTGACTATATGTGGACTTGTAGTCGTCCTCTCCTGAGAAATTTCATCTCTGTGACATGTATGGACTATTGTGGACTTGTAGTCGTCCTCCGAGAAATTTCATCTCTGTGATGTATGACTATATGTGGACTTGTAGTCGGTCCCTCTCCTGAGAAATTTCATCGTCTGTGATGTATGACTATATGTGGACTGTCAGTCGGTCCTCTCCTGAGAAATTTCTCTGTGATGGTATGACTATATGTGGCTTGTAGTCGTCCTCTCCCTGAGAAATTCTCATCTCTGTGATGTATGACTTATCATGTGGACTTGTAGTCGTCCTCTCCTGAGAAATTCATCTCTGTGATCCGTATGACTGGATTGGCGACTTGTACGTCGGCTCCTGAGACATGTTCATCTCTGTGTGTATGCTATATGTGGACTGTAGTCGTCCTCTCCCCTGAAGAAAATTTCATCTGTGAATTATGGACTATATGTGGACTTGTAGTCGTCCCTCTCCTAGAAATGTTCATCCTGATGTGTAGACTATAGTGTGGACTCTGTAGTCGTTACTCCTGAAGCAAAATTTCATCTCTGTGATGGTTGACTATATGTGGACTTGTAGTCGTCCCTCTCCTGAGAATTTTCCTGCTGATGTTCAGGTGTATATCAGTATGTAGTGTCTCTACATGTCTCCATGCTTTAATGTTCAAAAAGCTCTTTATTGTTCTCATACTGTCTGTGCTGCAGCACCTCTTTTCACCCTCTGTCTGAAACCAGAGCCCAGTCTGCTCTGATTGGTTAGCTGGCTGGCTCTGTTGTGATTGGTCAACGCCTTGGAGATGTCCCGCCCCTTAGCCTAATACGTACAATGTGTTGGAGTGCTAACATTCTACATTACCACATGCCCTTTTCACTCTCTTAGGGCTTAAACACAAAAAAGAATGTAGCTAGTGAGTAGAAATATTAAGTTACCGGCCAAATTATCACCATGGTGACTAACTTTGGTTACCTTAGTGATGACGGGTGTGCAGTAGTCCTGGGTCCAGAGGGAGGGGCACTGATTGGCTCTGGTGCAGCGTCCATCACACCAGCCACATTCTGTCACCCGTGACGACAACAAACAGGAAGTACAGGTGGTCAGCTGATCACAGCCGGGGCCAATCAGAGGGACTTTAGTGATCTGGAAAGAGGAAAGAAAAGTCTGTAGTGTTAATGTATTATCTCACACACAAGCAAAGTATTTCCCCTTAGGGACGATTGGATTAGAAGTGGAAAAAAACTTTAATCCTGTTGGCTCTTTTCTGTGTTTATCTGCTTTTAGTAGTGAGTGTGTGTCATCATCTCGCTAATGCAAGGAATTTGTACAGATTATGTTCTTGTTATGATTGCTCACGAAGGGCTCGGTGTTGAATGAGTGGAATATGGTTTCAAAAACAAGTCAAATTTAAGTCTATCTCAAAAGACAATCCAATGCACAAGGTAGGGTTAGTGCAAAGTTAAAATGCCTTTATTCTACAGGGCAATCTAAAATCCTGAAACTATGTTAGTCACAATGGTTTTGAAGTCTTCACAAGATGAAATAAGCCTAGCACACTTAAAGTATTTGAAAAGGCAATGATCAACACAAAGATATGGCAGTGTTTCCAGTCAGTCTTCTTCATGCTCTTGTTATTCTTGAGATATGAACACAGGACACACACTACCAAATGAGTAGCAATGGAGCTACTGTACATGGCATGTTTTTCTGAGACCCTCCCCACTTTGTTCAGGAGTAAATAAAGGTCATTATTCTCTGTGTTTCAGCCCCACCTTGTTCCCAGTGGCCACCAGCAGAGATCCTCCTGAGCCGTCGGCCTCCAGCAGAGCAACGCTGGCCGAGACGGGCTGAGAGTCCAGACGCACGTTCACATGAGGGGAGGCGAAGCGGGAGAACAGCACCTGAAACATGGAGGAGAAGTCAGTTAAGACAGGGATACAGCACGAGTAAATGCTCACACACTTTATGACTTTAGATTTTATGACTCAGCCTGTCATAACAGCCTAATAAGGCTGTCTAACAACATCATCTGGGACCCAAACCATGTTCTGAGCAGAGAATACGAACTGCTACCATCTAATCGGAGATACAGGGTCCCACGATTCAATAAAGTCAGACTGAAGCATCCTTTGTGCTCCAGTCAGTCCTCACAGTAAATACAGAGCCAGATCAAATGCACGCTGAAGGCTTTGAGCATGTTTTCTCTCAGTGATTGAGCTGTTATGTTAAATGTTTGTTTTTTTCATGCATTGTGTCTTGATATTTGTCTGTTGATGTTACACATGGAGCTGCTGTGACGCAAGGAGCATTTCAGACTTGATCTGACCATTCAAGTATTATCGTATCCTACCCTTGGTTGGTGGGTTAGTGACCGTTTTGAAGGTGCTGGCTCGGGCGAACGGCATGAATGGAGGTTCGATCAGGTGACCAGCATTCTTATAAGAGAGGACAGTCAGAAGGTGGCTGTTCCCCGCCCGCTCCATCATCTCTTTCATCTGCAAAACAGGAAGTTAAACACATAATAACCTCATATGTTTTAGATCATCTCACAACCTTATAACTGTATATCTCGGACCACTGCCTCCAATGACCATCAATAATATAATGATAAGCTTCAACTAAATACAAAAGTCATTCATATGCATTTTAGACTACAACAAGTTGCATGTGCTCGCTGTTAAATAATAATGATGACCCACAGTTAAAAGCCAGTACTATGATAACGTATAGAGCCGTGCAAGTCCACAAAATGGTCCTGCAAATATTTCAGTCCGCTCACAAAGCCCGGTTTTGAACAAGATTTTAGTGAAATATTATGCCAGCTTAATAACAAAACAAAAAACATTTGGTCCGAGAAGAGAAAAACATAAATGGGTTTAAATTTGGTTGGAAAAAAAGAATTAAAACTATTACACCAAACTAGGATAAAGAAAATGGGTTGTTCATGTATCATGTAGTTATCCATGTTTTCAGTGTTTCATGTCATGTTGATTGACTCACGTCCATTGCAGACTCGTGGGAGGGCCAGTTCTGATCGTCCTCACCAACAACGAGCAGCAGAGGACACTGCAGTCGTCCCATCTGCTCAGAGACACAGCAGCAGCGTTTCAGATAGTAAATATAGAAGTATAACATTATCTACAGCTTTAGCTTTGAAAAAGGGCCCTGTTGTGCTTTCTGGGCTTTTCCCTTTCCTGTAGGGTGTTATAAAGGTTTTTGTGCATATTAATAGTCTGCAAAGGCTACATTCCCAAAGTGTATTTCCCACACACTCCACAGAGCAGACTGGGCTCTGGTTTCAGACAGAGGGTGAAAAGAGGTGCTGCAGCACAGGCAGTATGAGAACAATAAAGAGTTTTTTTGAACATTAAAGCATGGAGACATGTAGAGACACTACATACTGATATGAACCTGAAAATGAACACAAAAAGGTCCTTTTATAATCGTATACAGTTTGTAAAAAAATAACAGAACAATTGGGGGTACTCACGTCCACTTTTAGTGAGGGGTCTGTGGGGATGGGCAGCAGCAAATCTCTCCAGATCACTTGGTTATTCTCGTCAAAGCGAGTCTTATCAACGTTTCTGATTGAAAAAACAAAATAAGTTGTCTTGATGGCGGCAATATGAAAATATGATAGGCTCATTAAAATCTGCAGGTCATTCTCTAGAGAAAAAGAAAGGCATGAAGATAACAGAAAGCAGATTAACTTACCCGTTAAAGTAAGCCAGTATTTGTTCAACACTTCCACCAACCGGCTGCACATGACTCCCACTGATACACACTGCACAGCTGAGCTAGGAGACCGACCACACACACACACACACACACACACACACACACACACNGCAGTGGGGTTTGAACCCCTGATCCGAACACCAACGCAATAGCCCACTGCGCCACACGCCTCCACTCCATATCAGTATGTAGTGCCTCTACTGTGAAATGTTTCCATGTTTTAATGTTCTAAAAGGTCTTCCTTCCTCTCATACTGCCTGTACTGCAGGGATCTTAGCCAATGCAGACCATTTACATGCACTAAAACCTATATAACACGCATTATGCCCATTTAGGAAAAAGATACAGGAGATAAGTAAATGTATTTCATATTAATACTAGTGCTGGAATATAATTTAGTAAATGTACTGAAGTCCTGTATTTAAGTTCAGTTTTGAAGTACTTGTACTTAAAGGTGACCTATCATGCAAAATGCACTTTTGTACGTCTTTTCTACATGAATATGTGTCCCCGGTGTTCCAGGGAACTCACCAAGTGTCAGAAAACACAACCCTCTCTATTTTCCTCCATACCCAAATCTCTTAAAAAGGGGCTGCAACGGATCTGATACAGACTGATCCAGATTTGAACACTTCTATGACGTCACAGAAGTGGCGCTATGGCTATTGGGCCAACTCCACCAATCAGGAGGAGACAGCCACGGACATTGCCGTTGGAAAGCGCTGGAGACGCTGTAGTACATAAGCCAGGCCTGTAGGTGGTGCTGTTCTCACAGAATCAGCCCATGATGCAAAGACAGTGTTAAATTGAGCGAAATGAGGAATGGCTAAAATGCATGATCTGTTTGGTATTTTGAAAAATAAAAAGTATAAATATGCCTTATATAGGTATGGTCCTACACTATATTATTCAAATATAGCATGATAGGTCCACTTGGGTAGGTAGGTGAGGTACGGTACGTGTGGGTAGGTAGGTAGGTAGGGTGGAGGGTTAGGTAGGTCGAGTTAGGTAGGTAGGTAGGGTAGAGTTAGGTAGGTAGGTAGGTAGGTAGAGGGTAGGTAGGTAGAGTTAGGTAGGTAGGTAGGTTAGGCGTGGAAGGTATGGTAGTGGAGGTAGGTAGGTAGGTAGGTGGAGGTAGGTAGGTGGAGGGTAGGGTAGGTGGAGGTAGGTAGGTAGGTGGAGGTAGGGTGGGTGGAGTAGGTAGGTAAGTAGATGGAGGTAGGTGGAGGTTGGTAGGTAGAGTTAGGTAGGTAGGTGGAAGGTAGGTAGGTAGATGGTAGGTAGGTGGAGGTAGGTAGGTAGTGGAGGTAGGTGGAGGTAGGTAGTGGAGGTAGTAGGTGGGATGGTAGGTAGGTAGGTAGGTAGGTAGGTATGGGTGGATGGATGGTAGTAGGTGGAGGTAGGTAGGTAGATGGAGGTAGGTAGGTAAGGTGGAGGTAGGTAGATGAGGTAGGTATGGTATGGTAGTTAATTTAATGTTTTTTGTGGTAGTGTGGAGGGTAGGTAGGTGGGATGTAGGGGTAGGGTAGGTACAGGGTTGGTGTAGGTGGTATAATATTAAAAATAAAATCAATAGTATTGTAAAACCTGGGAGGAACACATGATAATGGGTTGGACTTAGTTTACAATATACAACGACGTATACGTTACATGCCATTGGAAAAATTTCTCGAGAATTGTTTTTAGACTCCCTTAAGAACAATATATTTATTTCGAAATAATAATAATAGTAATAATAGGTAGGTAGGGAGGTGGGAGTTGTCCGGTGGGGACTGGACGTCGACTCCCTCCCACTTGAGAGTTCCGACTGTATTTTACGACCTCCTTTCAGGACTGCAGAGAGTTTCTTATTTACTCTATATTCTCGCTGACGACTCTTTAACTACTCAGTGTCAACCCGGGAGGTCGCAAAGTTTGTAAAGGAGTTACGTAACACAACGGTAAAACAAACAGGAAAATTTTTTGAGATAGTTTTCGAAAAACGACTCCTTAACCAACACCCCCGTAAAGTATTATATAAACAGGTGTGAAAAGCAGTGAGAACAAAGATTCTATACTAACCGACCAATACGTATTTCTAGAGACTACATTTACATACCTGTACCGATTTAAAGTATCTGTGATGAAAGAAAATAACTGGAGGTTTGTTATTACGACTAGGGGGGGAAGACACCAGTTCAAATATAAAACATAATAACTTATACACGTCAACAACAAAGAAAAATACACTATTGAGCCTAAGTACAACTCAAAATATGAAAAAACAACCTGTTTCCTTGTGTAAATCTTGTGTTTCAACCCAAAAGTACTGTGGTTTTGTCTGGACTTAGTGAAGTGAACGTCACCATATTCA
>NW_011361128.1:62070-64562 GCF_000735185.1 Notothenia coriiceps
TGAGGAATGGCTAAAATGCATGATCTGTTTGGTATTTTGAAAAATAAAAAGTATAAATATGCCTTATATAGGTATGGTCCTACACTATATTATTCAAATATAGCATGATAGGTCCACTTTAAATATATCTGTTATCTGGAAGCTAAAGCTATCAGAGAAATGTAGAAAAGTAGAAAGAAAAAACTCTGAAATGTTGCCGGATAGAAAAAATCAAATATACATTGAAAACAGTATGATAATAATAATAATGATATTCATAATAATAGCCAAAAGATTAGATAATATACTTTATTTATAAACATATTTAAAAAAAAAAAAGGGGCTTAACCAGGATTAAAATATTTAGGACAAAAACACAAAAATGATATATGAAAAAAAGAAGAATAATACAAACACATAAAGCAAATATTATTCACTGTAAAGGAAAAAGCAGATACGGTCTGATAGTACGTTGGAGCATCCCCTCACACGATGTGTTCAGACTGTGATAACCTGATTAATGTATAATAGCCAAAAGATGAGATAATATACTTTATTTATAAATATATTTGAAAAGGGGCTTTAGTTGAACCAGGATTCAAATATATAACACATGAAATATATATGAAAATAAAATGATTAAAGAAAATAATATTCATTGTAAAGGAAAAAGCAGATACGGTCTGATAGTACGTTGGAGCATCCCCTCACACGATGTGTTCAGACTGTGATAACCTGATTAATGTCCGCAGAGAGCAGCTCATCCCTCCCTGAGTCAGAGCTCTGCTTCCTGGCCTCGGTCCAGACTAAAGCTTGGAGGTTGTGGAGGGCTTCGTGTCCCGGTCTGACCCGGCCTCGCTCTTTCCTCCAGGACAGATTTCCCCCGCTGCTTGGCTCTGGCGGTGCCTGGCTCTGCCTGCCGTGGACCTCCATCAACAGGAAACAGAGGCGGAAAAGGAGCTCTGTGTGTGAGCACAAACACTACCGCTCACATGGAGCCAGCAACAGACACTCTGACTGTGTGAGGGTAATTAGATTCACATTTATAAAACACAGAGCATAAAGTCACACAGTGTCAAGTCTCTTAAGAATCCCCTTTTATCTAAATACGATACGATAATACTGACATTTGACTTGCATCACAGCAGCTCCATGTGTAACATCAACAGACAAATATCAAGACACAATATGAACACATTTAAAAATGTTTCCATAACAGCTCAATCACTGAGAGAAAACATGCTCACAGAGCCTTCAGCGTGCATTTGATCTGGCTCTGTATTTACTGTGAGGACTGACTGGAGCACAAAAGGATGCTTTATTGAATCGTGGGACCCTGTATCTCCCATTAGATGGTAGCAGTTCATATTCTCTGTTCAGAACATGGTTTGTGTCCGAGGTGATGTTGTTGGACAGCCTTATTAAGTTGTTATGAAAGGCTGAGTCGTAGAGTCTCTGACAGGGTTGACCAACAATCTTTGAGCATATTTGATCTGCAGTATTGAGTCATAAAACCCAGAAAGAAATCAGCAATTTAGCTCTTGAGGTTCCCTGACTTCAAGTCAATGGTTTTTTGAACATGTTGTTGTTAAAGCGTACTTAAGAACCAACATACACAGTATTTAACACATATAACAATGAAAAAACAGACTTTTCCTTATTCTTAGTTTCAGGTTAATATTCAATTTTGAAAGCTTTATTCTGATTATTATATTCTATTTCTGGCCATAAATAACCAAATACTACAAGCCCACTGAAAGCAATAGAGGGAACTGTCTTTCTCACAAAGCCTCTCCTGACTTTTTTTTTTCGGAGAACCCAACAAACATACAGATCTCAGAAAATGACACGGTTATTATTGCTAAGAGGAATGATGGATAAAGATTTAACAATTGTTAAATGATTTAGTAAAACGACAGAATCTACCTAGCCCTACACGTAGCAACATTGCCCTCTAAATGAAGTTGTTTTCATGTGCTGGAAAAAAAGCACTTAGCCTTTAATGTGATTCACCAGCACTTACTATGGCATGATCTTGCTTGATGTGAATATATCTGCACTTTCCTTGTTGTTCGGAGTTTGATTCTTTATGGTTTTTGCACTTACTGTAAGTCACTTTGGATAAAAGCCTCAGCTATGTAATGTATAAGCCATTATTAACTTTCTTCCATAGTGTTTACCCAAACTGGGGCCTACACCCTTAATGGGGCTTTTTTTGACATCATAACTTTTGCCCCGTCATGATGCGAACATTGTACCGTTGCTACAATAAATACAAGCATTGGCTCCAAACCCAAGATGTAACATAGACCCTCCAGAAAAACGCGATTCTGCGATCGCAGAATTTACCGCATAATCAGCAAAATGGCGCAGATTTTTAAAAGGCCGCATATTTATCAAAAGGCCGCATAATCCCCGCATTTTTTCCACACAAAAGTTGAGAAAAAAAGAAAGTTAACTCCTCTTGAGGTGACGTCATCAGCTCGCGCATCACAGAATGTAAACAACACTGT
>NW_011361128.1:64818-73515 GCF_000735185.1 Notothenia coriiceps
GGTGGATGCAAGGATGACTTCCTAAGACAGCTGATTGTGACATACACAGGTCATTACATACACAATACATTATACATTACACAGGAGATGCCATATTGACAGGGTTAGATAGGAGAGCTGCGGACAGTGAACCGCAATCCTCCTGTCTCCCCTCAAAATCCCCCAGCAGAGAAGCTGCACGCTCCATGTTCAGTAGGTCCAGATACTCCCTCAGCCATGAGTCCCTAGTAAAGCAGGCTGGTTTGCGTTCCTTCCAGTTTAATAGGATGAGTCTTTTTTTGCCCTGTCATGATGCGAACATTGTACCGTTGCTACAATAAATACAATCAATGGCTCCAAACCCAAGATGTAACACCACGAACACGTACGTGTGAAAAATGTCTGAGTGTACAAACACATTGACAGTCCAGAAAGTCCCAGAGTAAAATGAAACCATTACTTCAGCATTCGGGCGTCTGGCAGCCGGAGCAGAAACGTCCACACAGATCCACTCCTGGGGAAACCCTTCATCTGCCGTCTGGGTTTCCATGTTTTACCGTTGATGGCGAACTCTTGTGTCATGCTCCTGTTGAGCGTGAGCGCAGAGTCACTTCTCACCAGCGCCGTGAACAGAGAGCCTTTGCTGTTGACGAAATGTCCCGGTAGAGACGACCACTGCCCCGAGGTGAGATTATAACAGTCCATGAGGCATCTGAGGAAGTCGGCCGACGGCCCGTTTCTCACCACGTACAAGTTGTCCCTGTGGCCCACCATGCTGTGTCCGTAGCTCTGCTGCCGGATCAGCGTGGTAACAAGCCGCCATTCGTCTTTCCTTGACATGTACTCGTAGATCTCTGTGGTCTCCATCGGCCTCCATAAACACACAAATATCCGGCTCATGGCTTTGGTGCATGCCGCTCCTGCCGCCGGACGAGGTAAATGAGCGGCAAACTCCCATTTCCCGCACTTAACGTCAAATATTTCCACAGAAGACATCACAGTTTGCTCGTACTCTCCACCGATTGCGTAAAGACGACCATCGAGACCAACGAGGCTGAGGTTGTATCGCAGTTGCGCCGGACTGGATATCCGGCTCCATGTGTCGTTCTCGACGCTGTAGCAAAAACAGGAATCCACAACTTCTTTGTTGCGTCCATGAACTCCTCCGACGATGTACAGCATGTTGTCTAAAACGGTCACCCCAGCCATGGAGGTGCTGGCATCTTGCGGAAGATCTGTCAATACTTTCCAGTTGTTGGCAGTTTCATCCAAGTAGCAGACGGTCCTGGAATCAGTGTGTACAGTTTCATCTACACCACAAGATACATGAGCCCCAACAGCCACGAAAACACTCGGAGTCAAAGACTCCACGTAGGAGATCAGCTCTGACGGCAAGGATCTCTTCACCTCCGCCTCCAGGTCGGCGTACATGTTTCTGATGAACAGCGCGGCGGCAGAGTAAAGGTCCATGAGGCCGAAGGCGGCAGCGGTGTGAAACATCAGCAAACAGTTGTCAGAGTCGAGGAGGTTGATGAGATGCATGGTGAGAGGCGCCACCTGCAAGAAGGAAGCGCATTCGATGGCTTCGACGATCTCGTCCCCGTCCAGATCGATCATATCCCCTCGTAACACCGCCAGAGCGATGAGGAAACCTCGAGGGTGAAGAGACTTCAGGTGGATTTCCTCCTGCCAACACTCCTTCATCCCAGAGCGATACAAAGCTCGGAAGTAGTCGCAACTCTGAACAAGAAACATTTTCTCCTCAGAGAAGTGAGCGCCTCCGATCACAACGGTTAATTTGGCTGAGGAACAACGTGGCAGATTTATTTCGTCACAGCTGCTGCCGTCCTCAGACTCACTTCCCTGCGCTGACATTGCAATTCTCTGAAAGTGACCCTCAAGACAATAAGCTCCATGAAAGTGAAACCAGAGTTTGAAGCGTTTCCAGAAGTTGAAGAGCGAGAGCAAAGAGACACAGAGCGAAGCAGCTTCCCTCTCAGTTCATTCACAGCTCTCCAAAATAGATTCAGATAAAAATAGAAAAGAACAAATGACCCGAGTCACATTCATGTTGTGAACAAAAGGTCAGTGATACCTCCTGCAAACTTAAAGGTCACTTTGACCTAAACAGGGTTCTGAAAGAGTTTACTCAAATACAAAAAGGTGTAAAGAACTTTAGATTAGAAGCAACACAATCTCATCAAATCAAGGCTCTTTTAAAGGTGCTTTATGCATTTCTTTTATTGGATGATTGCCTCCACATGGCTCTCATCATTTAAGAATACTATATAGAAATTACGAAGGATGTATCAAGTAAAAAGTATTCATACCATATAACTCAAGCCTGAAGGACACTGAGGTCACAGTTTTCTTAATTGCAAATTTGGGCATTTTGCAACAAACTATTAGCAATTAGACTTTATTTTTGACAATTTCTGTCATTTTAATGCATGTCGGAAATTAAAACTGCTGAAAGTTTGATGAACAATGGCTGTAAAATAAATATAATGGGACATCTCAAGCCAGTTAGCTTAGCTTAGCATGAAGACTGTAAACAAGGGCGAAGAGCTCTCGTCCTTTAATATTATAGTATTAGTATAGTAGCATTAACGCCATTGACATATTCCACATATAAACACCACATTAACACAACTTAAACTAAGTGTGTGAAGATGGAAAGAAAACACAACAATAAACACAAGACTTTTAGCCCAAACTTCTGAAAGGCTAATAAGTAAACAGTGATGTTGTTTGAGAGATATGTAACCTCTGAGCTCAGATCAGTTTGAAGAACAACAGCAGCCCTTTGTTTGTCTTTACTTCTGTTTCCTTCTGATCTGTCTCTTTCACGTTCACTTACAGTGAGGGGGGAGGGGCTGACCTACATTTAGGCTCTAGGGGGGGCAGAAATTCAGAAGGTCATGTGACACCTCAGTCAAAACCGTCTCCAGCTGTTTGTAAGCAGACAGAGGGGATTGTGGGAAATGTTGTACTGCTGCTTGGGTTACACCAAAACACAGGAAGCGGAGGAAACAATGCCAGGGGACGAAGTTATACAATTACACACACAAATGAGGTGTAAGAAAACAAAAAACATAAAATAACTATATATTATGCGGGTAAAAAGAGGTAATGTAAAGATATTTTTGGGTAAAACTTTCTGTGGTGGCTTTCTATTTAATGAAATATAAACATAGGGTATTAATAATGTGTTTAGTCTGCTTATACTCTATATGGTTTTAAGGATGCAAACAAATTAAATATACTCAATGAAACCACTATTAACCCATTTTAAAGCATTTTAGAATGACTTACAAGGTCGAGTGTTGTACTACTCACTTACATTTAATCAAGGTATTATTAATCCTATAGTTGTGATAGATTATTATATTTTTACAATGCAATATATTTACTTTTATAATGTATTGAAATAGGTTTAAAAGTCACTGTAAGAGGTTATTGTTTGCTTGAAGTCGAACTGGAAATGTAAGTGGAACTAGAAACTATTTTGAATACTTATTGTTTTAAAATGCACTATACTGTCTTTTGATTATTGTATTAAAGTAGTAGGAATGGTTGTGCTTATAAGTGCTATGTACACAGAGTATAACGCATAAGTATGTTTGTAGAGAAAGGCATCATTTATTTCAATTATCTTTGTTTTTACATTCAGTTTAAACATTACACTGCCTACAAAATAATATGTAAATTGCAGGTTAAGATATATATATAAATGATCAATGGACAGCTTTAAATATGAGTTTGTACCTCGTTGGATGATATAAATACATACAAATGATTATTAAGGGTTTTATGAAAAAGCATAGAAACTGTATATTGCTGTTGTGGATATATGAACCATATTTGGTGGAAAAGACACATAATTATAATCGGGAGTAATCAGGAAAAAACAGAAGTGGCAAGGAGTAAACACTGACAACAGCACCTCGTCTCATGCCTGTTATTTTGGGTGCTGTTGAAATGCATTCTGGGAAAAGTAGGAAATCCCTGCTGCAGACGAGTCACGCTGAGGGCATTGGGTTCATCTGAAAGTAAACACTGAGATTTTGTAATACATGTGTTAATGCACTTTTATAATAAATAACAGAATAAATACATTGATTGTTTCACTTATATTACTATTTATACCTTTATAATTGTAGTCTTTTAATGTTATTTTTCGATAGGTTTTTTTGTCATGTGATTGTTTTGAAACCGCTCTCTGATGCACCGCAGCACTCCCGGAGTGACGACCTCTGTATCCTTGCGCCAGTCCTACTACGTACAACTAGTACGTCTATTTAATCATTGATTTCGTGCTCGCTTTTCACCACACCGACTTCAAATTCACCGTGAACCCAAACTAGTTGATACACCTGTTTATCCATGTGTTAGTTTGGGATATGAAGCGATGGTGAATTAAAGTTCAGCGGGGGTCAGGCGGAAGGATCCGTCTGATCTTTTTGTAAACATTGGCAGCAGCAGCAGCGAGTCAGAGTGGCGCGCTTCTCTGGATGCTTGGACTTTTTGCACCAAAACATTGATGGTTTTTCGCCCTATAAACGTCTCATTTTTCCCGTAAAACGAACCAAGGACTGTGCCGTTATCTGGGATTAAATACGTGAACATTTTTCAGGTATATTTTTTGATTTTGGGGCAGCATGCTGCTCTCTAAACTGGGCTCCTTCTCACATCGCGGCCAGCATGGACATGCCGGCGAAGCTGCAGCAAGGTAACGTGTTTTGTAACCCGTGTTACATAGAAAGGTACTTTATTGATCCCACATTTTGACATTATTTTGCTACAGCAGCAATCTTAAAATCTTTAAGGTGGAAAAAAGTATAAAATAATTTAAAATCAAAACAATAAACATCATTAAGTCTATATTCATATCAGTAGAAATGACATTTAACCCAAAGAATAATCAATATAACATGTTTTAGATAGATTTAGATTGAAAAAACCCAATATATTACCAGTTGCAGAAAAACATACATTATGATAGTATGTCGTATGTGGCGTGTCGTACTTAAACCCAACCTTTAAAATGGACACGTGGGTTTTTATGGGAGTAGATTGGTCTCATAAATGAACGTGTAAATACAAAGCACCTTCCACAAATGCATTAAAAAGTGTTGCAAATTCACAAAAAAAAAAAAAAAGTGTAAAATGGATATGAAAAATAATTCCATAAATAAAAAATGATATGTGAATACTATTATTAATTTATTATTATCTATGTATGTCTGGTACACACAGGGAGACCGAAATGCTGTTTCCCAAATATTAAAATATAGAAATACTGTGTATGAACATAAATACACTATATTAAATGAAATAGGAACAACAGAAAATGTATAAAAATAGCAGTCTGGTAGTTAAAAACAGATGGATATGACGAGAGTACAAATACAAGTAGTGGAATAACTGTCCATAGCATCATCGTATCTCGTGCTGCAGGTGCCAACATGTGTAGTTGCCTTTAAAAACAGCCTATGATAGTTACCACCTCATGATGATGCCGACAGTCCACCATTTTTAAACAGCTGACACAGAACAACAACAGGGGTCACCTGAGGACGTCTGTTGGTTTTCAGTGATATATTTGTGTATTTCAATAAGAAATTAATGCTATATATTTAAAAAAAATCACATATTATGAGCTTAAATTGAAATGATAGCACACCAGGGACAAACTGTGTCCTTGTGATGTTGTTGTATTGCTCGATGGGGTTGGGTGGGGTTGCAGATTTTGGCGCAACTCAACCTAAAACGTCCTAATCTTATGAATTATTGCTGATTTTTTAAACTTTGTTTCTGTGTTTTTACAGCTAAAGTGGAGAAGCAGCCGTTTGAGAAGGTGTACCGGCTGGGCTCGGTGCTCGGTAGCGGGGGATTCGGCACGGTTTACTCTGCTGTCCGCCTGGCCGACGGGCTGCCGGTAAGAGCCGCTTTGTTTTGGTCCCGGCAGCACGTGGATTCATGGGCGAAGTTACACACTGTGGGGAAAAAGCGTTTCCGGTGGTTGCCTTCCTTCAAAACAAAAGCGTTGCTAAACTCTTCAAATGTACAGCATTTCAGATTGAGTTTGATATTTTATCAGGATTTCTTTTTGCATCTTTTCCATCATAGCTTTGGAAGTAAATACATGTTTACAAGTCAAACCCACACTAGCCTATTATATTTGATTTTATTATATCTACATCATTAAAGAAATGTCTTCTACAGACCATTCAAACACGTTTACCATAATTAATTACACGTTTCTTTTGTCTCTAATAGCATAGTATAAGATATATTATGGTGAAAGTCTTTGAAATAACAAAAACGTCCACATTTAATAGCTTTTTTTTCCTACTGAGCTGATAGACGATCAGATTTCCGGGTGGATTTCTGTGGTCTTTTTTTGGCCCTGATCCGAACATCAACGCACTAGTCCACTGCGCCACCGCCTCCCTAGCTTACAAAATAAATGACACATGTTTATTCAAATGAAACGATATACAATTCTTATTGTTTAACTCAACCGTCATGTGCTTTTATTTTGAAGGCAGATTCTATTCTTTTCCTGTTTCACTCTTGTCAGCTGTGCAGCTTGACAGCAGTCCTGCTTTGTATGTGGTCTTTGTTTACACAAAGAAACATGGTCATAACGCTTTACTTTCATGTTTAAATTGAAACCTAACTACGTCACCTTATTTTCTTCAGTAACAGGAAATGGTTCAATTTGTCATTAATCTTTTTCTAAATTAACCCAAAACAAAGAAATACTTAAAAGAAAAACAAAGAGCTTCAAGTCACATCTTTTTTCCTTCTATATTTAGAGATCATTTATGTTACCGTTTCATATCCTATATTATATGTGATTATGTGAGTGCTGTGTGCTAAGTTTCCTTTTGTTTAATGCAGGTGGCGGTGAAGCATGTCTGCAGGGACAGAGTGACCGAGTGGGGCTCTCTGGTGAGATTTACCTTTAGATTAACACCTCCCTGTAAGATTGATTACTACATTTACTGTAAAATGATGTGCATTAGCTCTGCCTATAAATATAAAGCATGTGCAATATACCCTTGTACAATTCACGCCTCATTTCTTTCCATTCTGCAAACCGTACCAGCTGCCTCTTTCATTTGATATGGTCCTTCTTTAAAGAAATATAGTATATAATATGTATATTTATCATGGTCTACTTATCTGCTATTTGTTTTTGGTACTTATTGTGTTTTATAATGAATAATAATGAGTTATTTTTTAATATGTAAGTCTGTTCTCTTTATCTGCATTATACTTGTGCTGTTGTAATAATGTAAATATCCAAATAATGGGATTCTGATTCTGATGATATGCGATATCCTTTGAGATCAAACCCTTTTCATGGCCAGTGAGTTGACGGTATGTTTCCCTCTCAGAGCGGCACCGTGGTTCCTCTGGAGATCGTGCTGCTGAAGAAGGTTGGCGGAGCGTTTGGAGGCGTAGTGCGGCTTCTCGATTGGTGGGAGCGGGCCGACGGATGGCTGATGGTGATGGAGAGTCCAGAATCGGGGCAAGACCTGTTTGATTATATAACCGAGCAGGGCGCATTAGAGGAGGCGGCGGCACGAGGATTCTTCCTGCAGGTGCTGGAGGCCGTGAGGCACTGCTACACCTGTGGAGTCGTCCATCGAGACATCAAGGACGAAAACCTGCTGGTGGACCTGAGGACCGGACAGATCAAACTCATCGACTTCGGATCAGGAGCCCTGCTCAAAGACAGCGCCTACACCGAGTTCGATGGTGAGTCATGTGATCTAATGGCTAAGACAAGATGGAACTTTATTAATCCCCGTGGGGAAATTCAGTAGTTTAACTGCAACAGGGTAAGAATGAAAAACAGGACGGCACAGATTCATACAGATTGGGGGGTGGGGGTGGGTGCTAGTGGAGCACGCTCATCAACGGGCTTGCTAGTGGAGCAAGCTTGTGAACTGTTCGCCGGAGCCTCGTAGCGGAGTTACTGTGGAGCGCATAAAGCAGGCCCTTCACGCGATAGCAGAGCGAACAGGTACAGGATAGTTAATCGATCGCAGATGGCATCGTGCTCGCGGACGGATCCAAAAAGATTAAACCTACTCTGGCGGACGTTAATATACCTGGGTAAAGTAAGGTAAGCTCTATGTGTGGGAAACCCTGTGTTAGTCTTACATTATTCAATACATAACATACCTACTGCCCTCTCCTCCTCCAGGTACGCGGGTGTACAGTCCGCCCGAGTGGATCCGTTTCCAGCAATACCACGGCCGCTCGGCCACCGTCTGGTCGCTGGGCGTGCTGCTGTACGACATGGTGTGCGGAGACATCCCCTTCGAACAGGACGAGGAGATCCTGAGAGGGCGGGTCTACTTCAGACGCCAGATCTCCTCAGGTCAGTCGGAGTGTGACGTGATGGTTTTCTTAAAATAGTTCTCTATCTGTGTTTTTACATTTTAGTTTTTGTTTTATGTATGCACCACGACACCAAGTCAAATGCCTCGTACGTGTCAACCTACCTGTTTCCGATTCTTATTTGATGTTGTTTACAGAATGCAAGCAGCTGATTGGTTGGTGTCTGAGCCAGCAGCCGTCGGACCGACCAACCCTGGAGCAGATCTTCCTCCACCAATGGGTGACGGGCAGCGAGGTGCAGCACACAGACAGCATCACGCTACACACCATCACAGCAGACTCGTCGTCCTCGTCGTC
>NW_011361128.1:73569-73866 GCF_000735185.1 Notothenia coriiceps
TGCCTTGCAGGTAGCTGTGTCCTCGTGTGTTGAGCGGCCGCTACCAGGAAGGGTTTTTCTGCTGAGGGCGGAGTTTTGTGGTCATGGTTTTTCTCCACAGCGCCCCCTCCTGTTCAAAGACAATAGAGCAGCTCTTATAGAGCCTGCCAGGTGTTTCTGTTTCAGAGTGCCTTACGTTATAATGTGTGGAGCTCTGCAGACGTTCTTTTAGTTTGATAAATACAGGTAGAGTGTAAAATAGCTCAAGATAAAAGAAGAAACCAGCCAGGTTCTTTACAAAACTTTATTTGTAAGGCA
>NW_011361128.1:73897-79239 GCF_000735185.1 Notothenia coriiceps
GTTTTCTTCACTGCTTTGTTCTAGATTTTACAGACAAATGAACCAGATGTGACGTGTTCATTGTTTTTCATAAAAACTGTCAGGTGGATTTTTCTACCTTTGGACGAAGCAGAATGGAGGTAGAAATAGAACTGGTTGCAGGAACAGCAGGTCACGTGAATGTTAACTCATTTTATCACCCAGCAGTATCAGTCATTCGGCCTCTAAAAGCTGTAGCTAGCTCTCTTTACACCTCCATGGTGTGCCCCAGTTACAGTCTTTGTGCTAAGCTAAGCTAACCGAAGAGTTATCGAAAAGTCAAACGTTCATTCAAAGATGGTTTTGTCTTGTCCTCTGAGGAACCCGCCTCCAGCCCCAGAAACACCTCAACATGTCAGCATCAGGACGACAGGTGAATCACTCTGTTGATGGGATACCTGAAACACACACACACACACACACACACACACACACACACACACACACACACACACACACACACACACACACACACACACACACACACACACACACTTTTTGATACTTGCCAAGGACACATGTTTTCTTTGTTTCTTACGTCGGACAGTTCTTCCGACTCTTCCGGCAAAAGCTTTATTTTTCTACAGTTGATGTTCCTCTAGACGTTGGGATGTTTGTTTTCTTGTTCAAGCGGAGCTGCTTATTGTTGGAAATGTTGGACGTGTGTCATCTCTTTGTGTTCTGAAACATGACGTCCTCCCTCAGTGTTCGGGTCTGAGATGGACAGTGAATGCAAATGTTCATATTTTGTATATTCTGTATGTATTTTATTTCATTTTAAAATATATTTTTTTAATTTTTGTGTTTATATTTATCAGGTAAGAAACATTCCTCATCGTTTTGGTTATTTATTTGAGTTGTTAAATAAATAACTCGTTCTCGTTTAATCTGTTAATGTTCGTGTTTTGAAATGTACAGTTCTGACAGGAAATATTTTTTCATAGAATTTTTCAAATAAAACCTGCTTTTGTATATAAACAGATTTTCTGTGTGATGTGTTTGATCCTTTCTTACTTCTATGAAGAATAGTAAATGGAATCTACTTATCAGGGTTCTTACGGTCATTAAAAACCTGGAAAAGTCATGGAAATTCAAAATGCTAATTCCAGGCCCTGGAAAAGTTACGGAAAACAATATTTTTCCCAACGTTTTGGAAAAGTCATGGAAATGTAACTAAAGTTGCATCAAATATAATTTAGATTTTATCTAATCGCCAAAATAGTAATACTATAAAGATAATAAATACTGTATCGTATTGTAATGAAACATAAAATGTTTTAACTGACGAGGTGTTTTGCTGGGGAGAGATTTTAGTTGCTTTAGTCTGTAGAAGCTAGTAAGCCTATGGATTTGTTTTAGATTACACAACATGTTTCTGACCTTATTTTCCTGTTCCATGTTAAAATAAACCATTTTCAGTGGTACCGCTGAGAAAGAGTAATTGTTTTGGTCATGGAAAATTAGTTAAAGGTCCTGGAGAAGTCATTGAAAATCATTGGTGAAAAAGTGTATGAACCCTGACATATACATCTCTTCATCAGGTCT
The DNA here is from genome assembly GCF_000735185.1 of Notothenia coriiceps. Taxonomy (NCBI): domain Eukaryota; kingdom Metazoa; phylum Chordata; class Actinopteri; order Perciformes; family Nototheniidae; genus Notothenia; species Notothenia coriiceps. The sequence continues at coordinate 75,461 of NW_011361128.1, forward strand.
TTTCGACCCCTTTTCACCAATGATTTTCAATGACTTCTCCAGGACCTTTAACTAATTTTCNGTGTGCCTTGGCAGTCTCAGATATGTTTTCCCAAAGTTTTCCAGGGCCTGGAATTAGCATTTGGAATTTCCATGACTTTTCCAGGTTTTTAATGACCGTAAGAACCCTGCATGCTGGATTTTTCTGATCTGGGTCACATGTCCAGACACAGATCATGTAGGTACCGTAGGAATGATCCAATCCCCTCAAGGAACCTAAAACCTCAACTTGGTGTTTTATTCCTCGTTTCCTCACCTTGGTGATGTCTCCCTGGATCTGGGTGACTCCCGGCAGAGGAGCCATGGCCTGCAGGTCCACCGCCACGATCTTCACCTCCTCGACCTTCTCCCCTTTCTCCTCCAGCCCTCTGAGTGGAAAATCAAAACAATAAAAAAGGAAAAGTATTTTTAAGATACATTTCATTTAATCTCAATCTGTTTACTGTTTTTTTTTAAAAAGCTAAAAACCTGAGTTTCCGACTGAGGACCTGACTCCAGCTGCCAGGAGCCGCACACAGATCCACCGCTCTGTTCACTCCTGAAAGAAATACATGGAATAAATGAATCTCGACAACTCATTAGTAAAAGAGAGAACTAAAATACAGTCAGGCAGACACTTGGATGTGTACCAGAGGAGTCCAGAACATCCCAAAGAGCAAGAACTGGACACTTACAAGGCTCAGGTGTACCCATTTCACTAAAACTCTAAATCTGGCTCAGTATATTCGTCTAATATCTCAGAATATGTCTCTACTCCTGATATATCACACAATAACTTCAGAAGTAACACTGCAGTGAGATATCGGGTCTTGATTTTAGACAATCCATCATCTTGTTCAGTCCAGAAATCTTATTTTGAGTTGTATCTCAGATGAAACACATATTTTTTTGCAAATTTATTAGAAAATCACCAACTAACATCAGAAAACAGAACACCTTTGAGCATTTGCGGCTTATATTGTTACACAGCATTTCCTGATTCTGGTGAAACATAGTTCAGAATGAGTTCTCCAGCTAATTACAAGATCTGATTCATCTAATAAATACCCCTTCTTATTTCAAGAGATCTGACCAAGCACATGTTCCCTTGTTCTATTGGCAGATCGCTGAACTTATTTCAAGTGAAAACACCTTGTTCCCAGTGTTAGGATATAACTATGTTAAAGTTGTCAGAAGCCCCTCCTCGGGTGTGGGTCTCACCTGTGAACAAGTTGAACTCCTGGTCCAGCTGCAGCAGCTTGAAGGCGCTCCTCGCTCTCCAGCCCTCCTCTTTGGCCAGACGATAGTAAATGTCCCGCTTGTCCTTTGAGGAGCGACCCATCCTGACCCTCTGATGGGAAACACACACGATCAGTGATTCAAGATTCAAGGCTTGTATTGTCATGTGTACACATAGCTACAGTGTAGTTATGACATGAAATGCTTAGGTCACAGGCTCCTCCAACAGTGCAACACAATAGAATATAGTGACACATCATGACTGGTTTCTCTCAGTGGAACCACACAGGCACGTGAGTAACAACTGCCGTGATATTCTTCTTGTGATATTTTTTAAGTCAATTAATGTGAGCGATTGTTATTGTTTTGTTTTTTTAATGCAAAAAGTAGTTCCAAAATTACTGATAGATAGATAGATAGATAGATGGATACTTTGTTCTATAAAATACCAATATACTACAGCAACAGAAATATGGACTACAGTGGCAGAAATACATAGGATAATATATCAAAAGTATAAACCAACTAAGACAATTATTGCTTTTTTGTATATTTAATATAAGCCGAATCGAAGGGCACCTCTTATTACATCTAAATATCTATTTAATGCACATTTAATTAACACGCTTGTCTTTTAAAACACAGTTTGACCGGTTTGCATTAACTAATTAAACGGAGTTTGGCGACGAGTGCACAAGAAATTACATATTTTCCGGACTGTAAAAACATTCAGTCTAAAGTTGGGTCTCTATGTGTCTTTGGGTTGAATACATACACGTTATTAGATGAAAAACACTCACATTTAATCTAGTTTATTCATGTTTTATGAACCATTCGCAGCTGTTTTACCTTCTGTTCACGTGTTGTTCCGGTGTTGACGATGGAAGGACCCCTGCCGATAGCTGTCGCAAAAAAGCCTGTTCAAAAAATGATTTGACAGATTTTAACAGGCAACTCTAGAATATTGGACACAGGTACTTTTTTAAATCAATAATTTCATCATTATATTCCATTATTAATTCATTTATTTCCTGTCCAGTGTCTCCAGGGGAATGTATTCTCAGTAGCGGCCACATGGTTTCGCTGCAGTTCTATAATACAACTTAGCTATAAACAAACTCACCACTCAAAGGAATTTAATTGAAAATATACCACGAAAAATACTTATACTTGTCTGGATTAAAGCAGAAACAATAAGAAAAATTTAAATATATAAGAGACAGTTTCTTGGATTTGTATTAAATAGGAAAAAATCCTATATGATTTGCGGTTAAAACAACTGTTACTGGTATGATAAGTTTGTGTTAACGGTCTTTGATTAGTATTAGCTGTTTTGTAAGCTGTAAATGTTACACTATTATATTTAAAACGTGGAACTTTTCAATTTCTAGACCTGGGGTGTCAAACTCACACACACAGTGGGCCAAAATAAAAAAATGGGTAGGCCTACAAGTCGAGGGCCGAACTGGTTCAATGTTTTTTGCAGAACTTATTGAAATGAACTTATTGCACATATTAAACCTGGAACTAACAAAGCTTAAATGATTGCCTATCAAAACAACATTAAACATTAAATAATCAGTTCCATTCATTTCTTATGGCTCTATCTGCAGCTTTTCCAGAGTCATTTCTTATGATTACATTTTTCCACAGGCCAACAACAGCTTCAACAAAACTATTTCCCTCAAAGAGAAACCAAACATGCCCTGTTGTCGTGAGAGAGAAAGTGCAGAAGGAAGCATCCATGAAACTCAGTGTGCTGCTCTGTGATGCTAGTTCAGATACTTGGCATCTCATCTTGGGTGCAAGGTCATCAATGTTTGGGGTCAGGCTCTGAGCTGAGGAGACCCTCAGGATGGAGTGAAGGTGTGCGTGCAATATACCGGCGGGCCAGATCTAATAGTAATTAGAAATTATCCTGCGGGCCGAAATTAAATCCACCAAGGGCCTGATTTGGCCCCCGGGCCTTGAGTTTGACACATGCGATCTAGACGTACTGAGCAACGTATATACGTTAAATACTATCTGTACAGTGACTGTGCCCTTATTCCCAGACTTTAGATAGACTAAGGTGATAGACTAGGGTGTTGCATTTCACATATACGTATGTACATATGAACACACATAAGTACTTGTCTTCTAACTGTTGGTGGATGAACTGGATGGATTGAAGAGGACACTATTTCAAATGATTAATTTGCACGTTTTGGGCGCCGTTCGCACTTAAGACATATATTAAAAGGGTATAAAGCCAACGTCTATTAGAATTCAACTCAACAATAAAAACTACTGAACAATTATTTAGTAGAAGTTACTCAAAGACAAACTTAATTAATGACAATGTGGATTATGGATTATTTGTATTAAATATAATATATTTGTATAATATAATAACTGGTGTTTCTCTATTAGTGACTCACTGTATCAATAGAATAACGGTTTGAGGCAAAAACAATTATATAAATCTGACTTAATTCAAGTTGTGATTTTTTTTTTTTCCTTAACTGTGGCTGCGTGGGAGT
>NW_011361128.1:79279-79561 GCF_000735185.1 Notothenia coriiceps
AAAATTAGGTAAAGGTCCTGGAGAAGTCATTGAGAAGTCATTAAAAATCATTGGTGAAAAAGTGTATGAACCCTGACATATAAATCTCTTCATCAGGTCTTTTCGACCCCTTAAAGCTCTTTACATACTGCGAGTCATTCATTCACACCTCATTCATGCAGAGGAGTACCACATGCTATTCGAAGCTAACATATATATATACACATCACACACACACACACACACACACACACACACACACACACACACACACACACACACACACACACACACACACACAAA